>NW_025226255.1:0-1561 GCF_018294505.1 Triticum aestivum | reverse complement strand
ATCGGGCCGGTTGGGCTGGATGAACAGGACCCCGTGAAGGGCTGGATGAACAGGATGACCCCGTGGATGGCTAGATGAACAACAGACGATGGAGGGGTGGCTGAACACTAGCCCGTGGAGGGGTGGTTGAACAGGAGCCCGTGGAGGGGTCGTTGAACAGTAGCCGGTGGAGTAGCGCGCGATGGAGGCTGGATGAACAGGTGCCCGTGGATGCTGGAGGAGGTCGACGGTGGATGAACAGGAGCCCATGGAGGCTGGAGGAGGTCAGCGGTAGCCCGTGGAGGCTGGAGGAGGTCGACGGTGGAGATGAACAGTATCCCGTGGAGTACCGTTTTGCGGTACGCCACACCCCTCCCGATGAACAGGGCCCCCGTTTCGACCGTAGCACTCCAACACAAGTCTGTTTCGTCCGTTTTGCTGTACGCCACACCCCTCCCGATCAACAGGACCCCCGTTTCGACCGTAGGAGGTCCATTTCCTTCGTTTTGCGGTACGCCAGACCCCTCCCGATGAACAGGATCCCGTTTTGAATGTGGCCGGTCGAACACAAGGCTGTTTCCTCCGTTTTGCTGTATGCTAGGCCTCGTTTCCACCACCTATTTCGTCCAAGCCCTCCCGATGAACACGACGACGCATTCTGTTCCGACCCAGCCGGTTGGCTCCCCATGAACACGACGACGATGATGTTTCTCCGTTCCGACCAGCCTTGTACACAAGCCCTGGCCGTACGTATGCATGAGTAGGCATTCGAGACCCCGCCCGTATGTACACATACGTGGCCGTATTTTCTTTCTTGCACACTGGCCGCTGTACGTACGTGTACATGCTACGTGCGCGCCTCTACTACGACACGTGCACGCCTCTACTACGACACGTGCGCGCCTCTACATCCACCAGTATGTACGTACATGTTCGCGACCAGAATGACAATGCTACGTACGCTTCGACCAGGTGGGTCCCGACTGTCAGGCACTTCCTTGCGTGCGAAGATGTAGCTAGTGGGCCCTAGCAGTCAGGGAAGTGAATCTTTTTTTTGAACGCACTTCCTTGCGTGTGAAGATGTAGCTGGTGGGTCCCAGCTGTCAGGGGGGCGAATCATTTTTTCCCGAACGCACTTCCTTGCGTGCGAAGATGTAGCAGGTGGGTCCTAGCAGTCAGGGGGTGAATCATTTTTTGTCGGACGCACTTCCTTGTGTGCGAAGATGTAGCTGGTGGGTCCCAGCAGTCAGGGGGGAAACGGTTTTTTCATGAAATACAGTGGCCCATCCGGTGGGTCCGTGCTATCAGGTGGAGGTATCATTATTTTCTGCATAATAAGGAGGCACTTCCTTGCTGCGGCCGTGGACCCAGCTGTCAGCCTCTCCACGTACAGTCCACGTCCGATGGAAGTCGTTCCTTGACCATGTTGACTACACCGCACCGAGAGCACCAGGGCGGTGGATGACGGCGAGGCCTAGGTAGGGGACGACACAGAGCCGGGGAAGACGTGGCAGTGGATGCCCACGCGGAGGGAAGTACGAGGGTCCACTGGTCCGGCTGCGGTGTGAGGCTGTCTTCGCCA
>NW_025226254.1:0-1645 GCF_018294505.1 Triticum aestivum | reverse complement strand
TCATCTCTCCATCTAAAAAAGAAGTGTCAAGCTACTATTTTAAAATTTGATTCGAATCGACTTGGTAAGGTAGACGTGGATGCTCGTTCTCCCAAAATTTGAACGAACCGTTAAACATCCTCTCTGCTCGGTGGAATTCGCCCGAGCAAATAAATGGGAGATGCGAAATTACCGTCCTATGTGGGACATGCATCAATTGGCTCGTGGTACATCAAGGGTAGGTTCGTAACTTCATCCAAGCGCGCCTTCTCCTCGGCCGAAATGACATGTGCCAAATAATTCATAAACCATGGTCGGCAAAAAACGTTCTCCTCGCCCGAAATAGTTCGCGCCCACTATTTCAAAACTCGCTTTCCTCGCCCTAAATCGCTCGTGCCCACTATAGTTCAAAACACCCTCCTCGCCCGAAATCGCTCCCGTCCACTATTTGGGGAGAAGCAAAGTTACTCGACTATCCCCGACCCTCAGTACGCAGACCCAAGCCGAGAAGTCTAAAGGCAAGGGTAGAACTATAACTCCCCCTCACATTTCAGACAAATGCGTCCGTAAAACATGGTTCCACTCCCCTCCCAATTCCCCCTCCCCCCATTCATACCTCGTGGGCACCAAATCACCTTCTCCCCGGGAAGCTCCCTTCTCCCAAGACGCGAAACTTCAGCCCCACCTCCATGGAGCCCCAGCTGCATCAATTTCACAGCCTCCCTCATCCCTAATGCCAGAGACGCTGTCCATTTGCCGTCATGCACTGGGCCATGTGCCTCTTACTCCGTGCTGCTGGTGCTGCCTCTACGACGGCCGCGTGAACCGTACCGGAGCCGATTCACCCCCGCTGTTGTTCACGGCGCCGGAGTGGCTCCAACTTCGGATCCGTCCAAAGTCCTGGCGCTTCTTCCCCGTAGCCGTCGACTGTCGCGACATCGCTGTTTCCCTGTCGCCGGTCGCCACCGCAACCACGCCGGCCTCACCGACTCGGAAGCTAGACATGCCTACTTCACCATGCCGCCCGATAGGTCGCACCCTCATCTCAAATAACTTTATTTAGGCGTTAGTTGTCTGAATTTTTATTCTGGGCCAATCGATTCCCAATGGGAAGCAGCATTCCTCGAGGCGGCGGAGCACCTAGGCTGTCGGTAGGCTAGTGTATAACGTAAGGGTGTGGGGCCGCAAGTTCGCTGCGGAAGCAGCGCTTAGATGGCTATCTTTTAGAGTTGCGTGGGTTGAAGGTACTGCCGCCGCTGGATCTGGATGACGGGGAGTCTTTGTGGATTGGCCCGAGGGCGGCGCAACCACAACAGTGCGGTGGGGCGGGGAGCGGGCTTTTGGCCGAGGCCACGGACGACGGAGGCAGGCTGCTCTGGCGTTGGTCACTGGCTCTTGGGGAAGATTCTGAACAGTGTCAGCCGGGTGGCACAAGATGGCCATCAAGCCATCCGACGTAGATCGGACAGTACCAAAATAAAATAAAATAGTGTGACCCCAATTTAGTCTTCAATCAACAGACGTGTGACTACTCTCGTACCTTGTTGTTGATCTCTTAGTGTATTTCTTCAGATCGAAGACATATGTCGTTCTTAACATTATGTGTTATCTGCATCTTCAGACACACCGTCTTCCAACTCACCACAGCTGCTCCAACAAGGGAGCT
>NW_025226253.1:0-2083 GCF_018294505.1 Triticum aestivum | reverse complement strand
CAAAAGATGTGATTGAGATGCCATGGTGGCCAGGTACCCATGGATGGAGCAGCCGTAGGATATAGGGCCGGAGGAGGGCGGAGGCGGCGGCAGAGAGGTCGTTGGGCCGCCACGCGCCCTGGTCTGAGGTGCGGCCACATTCACCAGCGGCCGCCACCCCGCTTGCGTCAAAGTCCCCAACGGCACCGACAGGTCCCGCGTGCTTCGCCGGCGACAAGCGCCCTGACCTACAGTCAGGCCGACGGTGGAGCGGTCGGTGGGAACTCCAGTTGGACAGGCTATGGTCCTGGCGATGTGAGGTGCTGCCTGCGTGTGTGCGTCAGCGATGATTCGCACAGCGGCGATGTTTGGGGGGCAGGCGTGGCGGTTGGGGCGTGTATCGACAGCGAGGTGAGACGGGGAAGATGCAGGGGAGGTTATGGCGTCGGGGGCGGCGTGGGTGGGGCGAGGGCATCGGGACGGGATTTATTTTTCGGCACCCAAATCCTATTTAGCGGTAAAACGTGGTTAGTGGCTTGGTGTTAAACATGGAATGAATCTAGTACACTAAATCTGAGAATTGTACGGTGCAGATTGTTTGGATCTGCCCCTCTCTTCCTTTTATAGGGGTAGTAGATTCATTCGTCAGTTATATGGAAGGGGTAGCGATGGGGAAAACGGAAGGAGGATTTATTTACTCTAGTGAAACCGAACGTGGCGTTAAAGTTTTTCCCTCAAGCTAGCAGTGCTGATGTAGCAGGACGGATCCTGCGCGGAGCCGCAAGCCAGTGTGTGGCGAGCGCAGGGGTGAGCTGGCCCACCGGTCTTGCATGTGAGGGATCCTGGGCGGGTGGCGATGGGTCTTACCAGCAGTAACTGAAGAGAACGTGGTTGTTTTCTACTGTAGTGGGTCCCGCATGTAAGGTGCTGATGTAGCAGGACGGATCCTGCGCGGAGCCGCAAGCCAGTGTGTGGCGAGCGCAGGGGGGCTGGCCCACCGGTCTTGCATGTGAGGGATCCTGGGCGGGTGGCGATGGGTCTTACCAGCAGTAACTGAAGAGAACGTGGTTGTTTTCTACTGTAGTGGGTCCCGCATGTAAGGTGCTGATGTAGCAGGATGGATCCTGCGCGGAGCCGCAAGCCAGTGTGTGGCGAGCGCGGGAGGGAGCTGGCTCACCGGTCTTGCATGTGAGGGATCCTGGGCGGGTGGCGATGGGTCTTACCAGCAGTAACTGAAGAGAACGTGGCTGTTTTCTACTGTAGTGGGTCCCGCATGTAAGCCTCTAACTAAATGCTGACCTGGCAGTGCTGCTGATGTGGATAGGCTGCATGTCAAGAGAAATAACATAGTGGGGATGAACTATTTAGGTATTATAGATACAAAAGCTTTCCCATTTTCTCTTTTTTCTGACTTTTTTTTTGAAACGGAGGCAAAAGTTTTGCCTCATCGATTAATTAAGAAGAAGAGAATTGCCTGGTTAATTAACGGAAAACCGGGCGAAAACCGATACATATAAACCACATGCGGACTACTCGCTAATAAAGAAACTCGATGACTCCCCGATCAACCCGAACAAACATACATAACACGCAACAACCATGATCCCTCGCACTTCTACGTCGCAATGAAACTCCCAACAAAATTAAGGTTGAATACAACAGACACCACCCAATCCACTCACTTCCATTGTTCATGTACGGGCCAGCAGGAAATAGTGGACAAAACATTACTTGCAGTGAACAGTGTCTTGTGTGAAAAGTATCCCTGGAGAAAAAAACACGCGTTGTTTAAAAAAACTGGGATTTTTTTTACACATCATTTTTCTCCTCCCACACGTCTTATATAGAGGTTTAAGATTTAAGATTTTTCTACACATCATTTCTCTCCACAGATGAAGAGACGCCTTGATCGTCTCCCGATCCTTTCAAATGATGGTGTTGTTGAGGCTCAAAACAGTAAAACGAAACAGTATATTAACATGAACAGTAATCCATGGGAAAAAAATAAGCTCTTGGTCGTCCATTTTTACACCATGACATCAGTGAACAGTGCATGAACAATTACCCGAATAAAAATCAGAATAGTACCCGAATAAACTCAGAA
>NW_025226252.1:0-2116 GCF_018294505.1 Triticum aestivum | reverse complement strand
AAAATCCTGCGAATCACCCCGCAAAAAAAATCCTGCGAATCAAACAGGTCCTGAGTTGGTGATGATGTTGTGCCTCCCATCTTTCACCCATAGCCGTCGGATCTAGATCTGACGCATACAAACTAAGTTTCTCCATTTTTGCAAAAAGATGCCCGCACTTGTTCCCTATTTACAAACAACACCTTGTCTCTCACAATCACCCTTATCTCCTCCCCACCACATCTAGAAGGCCATGGAAAAATCTGGCGCGATCGCCGTTGCCGGCGCCGTCCACCCCCAATCTTGGTGTTCCGTGCAATGCACGGGTATCTACGCACGGGAAATTATGTCGAACATTGCTAGTTGTAAGCAGGCTAGCTCTACAGCCATGATGATTGTGACTGCAGACAGTGAGGCTGACTATGGTATGCCGAACACGGCGCCTATACTCAGGTGTCATCTCCGGCGCAGGGTCTTGTCACTTCACTGTGAGGAGCAGCACGTAATAATTTGACCAACGGGTAGTACAGTGCTAGTAATCCTACTACATTGGTAGTACTACTACTTGTACTAGTAGCACCACCGTCTAGATTTAGGAGTACTACCACGTCCATCTGGATTTTAGTATTTGACTAGCAATATCTAGTAATGCATGTCACAACAAATGTACTACTCCCTCTGTAAATAAATACATGGTGTTTTATTCCTATCGGCGAGAGAGCTTAATGTCTTTTTGCTAACTAGCGTAATAGGATTACATGCAATGAACTAAACACTGCATGTCATGTTTGGTAGTCTCTAGTCATTGAAAGCATGCACGGCCCACATCTCTCATTGGTTGATATGTCATGAAATAAGAAACAAGGAGGGAGTTAATGCACCGTGCCTAAGTGTTTTGGGATTATTTGTTTTTGTAAGGTGACTTACACAACATTTTTGTTTACATGCATTAACATTTTATTAGTTAAATCGAATGTCAAAACTTGGCGCAAAATGCAAAGGGGACCAATAAACCAGTAAACATCAAACTTCTCTCGTTTGGCCCCAACTAGAGGTCCAGTGAGATGACTATACTGCACCGGCACGGAGGGGGACGCAGCTTCATTGACTTACTGCAACTGCCTTTGGGTGAATGACACGTGGGCCCAAGGGGTGGATGGCCCACCTATCATACAGCCAAACGCAGGTGCAGTAGAGGGCCGAGGAGTAGTACGAAATCCTACGCACCTACGCACGCTAACCAAGGGCAAGAGTGATCACTCGAATCGCAAGATCAGTTGACTAGAAGCTAAGCTAGACCCATGGAGGCGATGAGCGTGAGCATCAGCCGGCTGTGCCAGATGGTCCAAGACGCCGGCCTGCGGCCCGACACCGAGGAAAGTCTCCAGGTATTGCTTGAGGCCGCCAGGGCGAGAGGCCGCTTGGACGACAGCTTTGTATCCTTGTTCGAGAGGTCCTCGTTGGTTTCCTCGACAAGTTCACCATCGTCAAGAAGCTCACGGACGACTTTGACGTACGCCTCTAGCCGACGCGCCCAGGCTCTGCGATCCCCGCCACCCTCAACGGCCATTATGGTCACAACCTCTTCGACGCACTGGTGGCCCTTCGACTGCCCGCTGTCGCGTCGGAGAATGTCCACCTCGAGGTCGCGCTCGCCGCGCAGCGCCTGGCGCAGCAAGACACCATCAATATAATCACCCACGTCTACGCGCAAATCGTCCACAAGGACTATTACATGCAAGAGGAGGACGATACGACGCTGGCCTTCTTGGACCGCAGGGCAACGTTGGACGACATTGTTTAGAAGCAAGTTGAGCTCGCCGCCAACGCCGCTGCTCCTCCCATGTCAGTTGGTGACCCGGCACACTAGGGCGTGAGCATGTCGTTGATGGATCCGTATGTATTTTTATCTTTCCGTCAAATCCATGTAGTAGTATATGGTACTACTAGTAATTATCTTACCATTCGCATCAACTTCATAATTTTCGTATGTAGTCCATGCATGAACGGCGCCAGAACCAAACTTCTCATTATTGTAGGCAAAATTGTTATTTTCTATCTATCGATCGCGCCATGGAGCAGAACCAAATTTTACAAGTTACGAGTTAAGGAAAAGCCTGCCGTGTTCGCGTCGCCC
>NW_025226251.1:0-2199 GCF_018294505.1 Triticum aestivum | reverse complement strand
TGTGAGCTATGTGCCATTGCTTCTATCAGCAGAATAGAGAGAAAGCAAGAGTTTCAGCGGTTCATCGTAAGCAACGCATGCACTCAAATTGTAGCTTGAGACCAATGTGCACAATTCATATATGTGTGTCTCAGTGCAATCTCCGTTCATGTGTTTTGCAGCAAGCATGTTTATTACTATGAGGTAACAAATATATGTTTTCCATAGCGAAGGTGTGGGTTGTTATTAAAGGGCAGTCAACAACTTTAAGATTAGTAGTTCTAACATCAGAAATCAATCCTACTATCATCCCTATTCTTCTTCCAAAAGCGCTAAACTTTAATCCAATTATTTAGGGTATGATAGAATAATAATGTTTTATGTGTAACTGCCATCTAATATTCATGAAAGTTTCTCTATTTACCTCATCATGTTTCCCTGAAACTTCATGCACAGGCCAATGTGATTCTGAGTTTTTAGTGATGCTGCAGATTCTAGAAATGGGTTAGTCATATTCATTATTCCTGCAGAAGACAATCCACCGGATATTAGATATTGTTATTGTTTCATTAGTGTCCCGAGGCCCTCACTTATTCAGATCAAATCTCTAAAAAAAGCGCATGATATATGTTTCTATAACTAAAGCTAATTCACCGCTCGTTGTATTGGATGTACACAAGGTGTGAACACAGAAGAAATTGGCAGCAAACTGTAAACCAGTAGCCAAGATCTAAATTTTAACACTAAAACGGTCATCTATACTCAGAGAACAAGCAAACCAATTTCGTATTCTCTAACCAACAATTTACCAGCATAGACGTTTAGGCACACATACAAACAGCTGCCATCAGGATTCCTGAAATTTTATGAGGACATATTGAATTCCTGATTAGTGAGGATTTCAGAAATTTCTAGTCCAAGCAACTCGTACATTTGAAGTTTCGTTGCTTACCTTCCCGTTGTGTTGCTATGCTCCTCAAGTCGCCTAACTACAGGAAAAGGAGGCCATTGGTTATCCACAATAGCATACAACATGTCCATATTAATCTGAAAAACAAACAACAAAAGATGTGATTGAGATGCCATGGTGGCCAGGTACCCATGGATGGAGCAGCCGTAGGATATAGGGCCGGAGGAGGGCGGAGGCGGCGGCAGAGAGGTCGTTGGGCCGCCACGCGCCCTGGTCTGAGGTGCGGCCACATTCACCAGCGGCCGCCACCCCGCTTGCGTCAAAGTCCCCAACGGCACCGACAGGTCCCGCGTGCTTCGCCGGCGACAAGCGCCCTGACCTACAGTCAGGCCGACGGTGGAGCGGTCGGTGGGAACTCCAGTTGGACAGGCTATGGTCCTGGCGATGTGAGGTGCTGCCTGCGTGTGTGCGTCAGCGATGATTCACACAGCGGCGATGTTTGGGGGGCAGGCGTGGCGGTTGGGGCGTGTATCGACAGCGAGGTGAGACGGGGAAGATGCAGGGGAGGTTATGGCGTCGGGGGCGGCGTGGGTGGGGCGAGGGCATCGGGACGGGATTTATTTTTCGGCACCCAAATCCTATTTAGCGGTAAAACGTGGTTAGTGGCTTGGTGTTAAACATGGAATGAATCTAGTACACTAAATCTGAGAATTGTACGGTGCAGATTGTTTGGATCTGCCCCTCTCTTCCTTTTATAGGGGTAGTAGATTCATTCGTCAGTTATATGGAAGGGGTAGCGATGGGGAAAACGGAAGGAGGATTTATTTACTCTAGTGGAACCGAACGTGGCGTTAAAGTTTTTCCCTCAAGCTAGCAGTGCTGATGTAGCAGGACGGATCCTGCGCGGAGCCGCAAGCCAGTGTGTGGCGAGCGCAGGGGTGAGCTGGCCCACCGGTCTTGCATGTGAGGGATCCTGGGCGGGTGGCGATGGGTCTTACCAGCAGTAACTGAAGAGAACGTGGTTGTTTTCTACTGTAGTGGGTCCCGCATGTAAGGTGCTGATGTAGCAGGACGGATCCTGCGCGGAGCCGCAAGCCAGTGTGTGGCGAGCGCAGGGGGGCTGGCCCACCGGTCTTGCATGTGAGGGATCCTGGGCGGGTGGCGATGGGTCTTACCAGCAGTAACTGAAGAGAACGTGGTTGTTTTCTACTGTAGTGGGTCCCGCATGTAAGGTGCTGATGTAGCAGGACGGATCCTGCGCGGAGCCGCAAGCCAGTGTGTGGCGAGCGCAGGGGGGCTGGCCCACCGGT
>NW_025226250.1:0-2401 GCF_018294505.1 Triticum aestivum | reverse complement strand
GTTCAAAATTGTATATGGTCATCCGATGATATTGAATATATATTGTATATTCCTCTTGAATTCTTTTTGGTTCTAATTTCAAATTTATTTGAAATTGTACATTCATATGCATGTATGTAGTACCGTAGAATATATGAAACTCCTTCAAAATTAAAATAAAGCACAAAAGAAATAAAACAATACAAATTAAACAGAAAACAGGTTTAAGGGGGGGGGGGCTAAAACCCTAAACCTGCGGCGGCCTTTAGTCGCGGTTGGCCAGAAGAACCGCGACTAAAGGTCCTCCGCCCCGACGGCCACCTGGCGCCCACGTGGACGGGCCTTTAGTCGCGGTTCTTAAGCAACCGCGACTAAAGGGGGGGGCCTTTAGTCGCGCCCGTTCGGTCGCGGTTGCGCAACCGCGACTAATGGCAGTTGCGAACCGCGACCAAAGGCCCTTTTTCCACCAGTGAATTATTGTTATTTGGTCCAGTAGTAAATGTAAATATTTAGGTGGTCGTGGTGAGCATTTTATTTCCCCGTTCCGGTTCCAGTGAGCATTTTATTTAGATGTCAACTAATTAGTTGTGTAAAAATGTGTAGTTGCTCCGGTAATATTCCGGACTATATATGGATGTGTAGTATTTAGGAATGTCAATATTTGTAGTTGCTCCGGTAAAATCCGTAATATAGGCAGTCCAGTCAAATATTAAAATCTGTCGTGGTGAGCATTTTATTTTCCCGTTCCGGTTCCGGTGAGCATTTTATTTAGATGTCAACTAATTAGTTGTGTAAAAATGTGTAGTTGCTCCGGTAATATTCCGGACTATATGTGGATGTGTAGTATTTAGGAGTGTCAATATTTGTAGTTGCTTCGGTAAAATCCGTAATATAGGCAGTCCAGTCAAATATTAAAATATGTCAATATTTGTAGTTGCTCCGGCAAATATTCGTAATATACTTGTAGGTGTGTGAATTGTATTAGTTGCTCCGTTAATATTCTGTAATATATAGCTAGCTAATATATAGACATGTCTAATATTTGTTAGTGCGGGTATTTTAAGTTGTTGCTTAATAATTGTATTTCGTTGTGAAAAAAATAGGTGAGCCGAGATGTCTGATGTAGTGAACTTCAGATTTTACTACGGTCCTGGTACTGTCTAAACAACTGAGATGGGAGCTGATCTGAGTGAATTTACTCACATAGAGGTGCCAATGAGCGCACCTCAAACATGGTCTGTCAGTTGAAAGAATGGATTGCGGCAAGTTTAGGTCTTGATACTGAAACACACATCGTCAGTGTTCATGCATTGTGGACACAGTCAAGTATAATAATTTACTTTTATTTGAGGCCAATAGAGCGAGACTCCGATTGGGTGCGGTGGTTACAAGGTTGTGAACGAAGGGGATGCAATCCTATTGCTTTAGTGCTTCCCGTCGTGAAGGAGGTCACTGCACATGAAGGCCAAGGTGGCAACCCTCCATGCACCGACATCAACCACGTCCACGTCTAGCACATCAGCCGACGACCAGGCCACCCCCTCCTGAACAACCTGGCAGTTCATCGTGGCAGCACCCACAGCACTATGGTCCCACGTCGAGCTTCGTGTTTTCTCCACAGCCACAGCACCACGGTCCCTCGTCGAGCTTTGTGTTTGAGCCAGAGCAGCCGTCACAGCCAGCAGGTGTGTGTCTTCATATTTATTGTTTTCATTATTAGTTCAGGCGGCATCAGACTTCATGACTTAAAGTTCCATCGTGCAGGAGCCTATGGATATCATGCGTCTATGTCGGCATCACATGATACGTGGGGGAGTGATCATCATCCTAAGGATCACATACAGTCTCCGATGTCGCAGCACACCCACTGGATGAACATGTTTTCGACTCTTCCACTAGGTCCCACACAGGATACACAGCATGACCAGGGAGAGTCTGAGATTCCTCCGCGTCCCATTAGGGCACCTGACAGATGGGGATGGACGCCGATTCCAGGTCCGCCTCATTCATTATGGTGTCACTACCGGTGAGTTCGTCCCATGGAACTATCCTATTGTCCATCCTGAAATCGGTAGCTAGACTCAGAAGAGTCCTGCTCATCCCAGGGTAAAAACTACGATCGAAAGGATAATGGGACATCTCAACTACACTACACTGGAATGCTTATCCAACTCCGTCTGAAGGGGGTTTTATAGGTGGCGGGAAAGAGTTGGCGGGAACATATGGCGGGAAACCGGTGGCGGGACAAAGTTGGCGGGAACATATGGCGGGAAACGCGTGGCGGGAACATATGGCGGGAAACGGGTGGCGGGAAAGAGTTGGCGGAACATATGGCGGGAAAGCGTTGGCGGGCAAACATATGGCGGGGAAAAAGGGTTGCGCGAAAAAACATCATAGTTTTGAAAAATAAATCTGTAATATT
>NW_025226249.1:0-2445 GCF_018294505.1 Triticum aestivum | reverse complement strand
ACCACTCGTTCTCATCACCAGCTTTTCTTTTCCATGCATGCATGTAATAGCCTAATTTTTGGCCCTTTCTTTTACTTTTGTTTTTCTGAGGTTTTTACCTGAGTTTTATTTTTCCGTGGCTATGTGGTCTGGAAACTGAAGAAGATGACCTTTTCTTTCTTTCCAGAGTGGCTTGTCATACCCAAATCCTTCCCTAGACCTCTCTATTTCCACCTTGGACCAAATCCCAATATTCTTTTTATTGGGCATATTCCTTTTTCTATTAAAGGAATAACTCAATTTGCCCTAGGTTGTGAAGTAACCCCTATTTCCATCACTCCTAAAATTCCCAAATAATTGTCATAAATTGTTTGGGTCATATCTTCATCAAATGTGGCAAAATATTTCACTTGCCATGTTTCCCATCATGCTCAAATAATTTATTTCCTATTTTGTCCTAAATGGCACATTATGAAGCAAGTGCTATTTTCCTTTGCCCAATTGACCTCAAACCTCTTAGACATCTTTTCCTGTCCATATCATTGCCACATGCCAAAATGCAACCTCATTTTCCTAGTAATTATTTATTGATGATTTTCAAAGTTTCTGTCCAGAAAGAAGCTTTGTGAAGGAGGTACAAGCACTAGTAGAAAAAGGGTCAAATGTGAGACACATTAGTCCCGGTTTGTAACAGAACCGACACTAATGTGTCCATCAGTGCCGGTTCCAACGGCTAGCCGGGAGGAGCTCTTTAGTACCAGTTCGTGGGAACCTTTAGCACCGGTTCGTGCCACGAACCGGTACTAAAGAAAGTGGTGGCAGGATGTTGTCAGAGTGGGGCCCTTCCAGCACCTTTAGTACCGGTTCGTGGCACGAACCGGTACTAAAGGTCGTCCTATATAAATCCTTCGTCCACCCGCACTCTGTTCTTCCCCCTTTCCCCTCTCCCTCTCCTCTGTTCTTCCCTTCTTCCTCTCGAGTTCATCACAAAATTTGCCCCAAATTTGTCAAGATTTGCAGGCCCTCATCCATTCAAATGATCACCAAGGTTAGCAACTTTGTCCTTTCATCTCTCATTGCTAGATTAGCTCTTGCATTGGTTTATATAGTGATTAATTGTGGGTTTTAGTATTTTGGGGGGAATTATATGTGGTAGTATTTGATTTATATGCAATTTGAGGTCAAAATAACACTTAGTTTGCATATGTAGGTGTGGTTTACTTAGTGCCTTCTAAATCTCCGTCGTAACCACCGTCGATCGCCCGCACCATCCCGTCGCCGGCACCACCTTGTGGTGAGCCTCTTGTTCATGAAATTTTATATAAAAAATTGATGTTTGTGTGATTTGGATATATAGTTACTCATATAATAATTATCTTACCCGTACGTTGTTTGTTATACATAGTGCCATGGTTTTGATATCCGTCCCCGTCGGGCCTCGTCCTTGTTATGATTCGGATGTGGTATATTCTCTTCTAAAACTATTTGTTGCATTTCGTGTTTATGACAAATTATTCCCATCAATTTGACATAGATATTTTTATCTAGGAGGTATGTGAACCGGAAATTCCAACCGACCCTATTGTCGAGAGGTTAAATTTAGTTGAAAGAGAAAACGAGTACTTGAAATAAAAATTGAAAAGAATTGAGGGGGAGAAGATGGAATTGGAGTTGCATGTTGCCGATGTCGTCGATGATCACAAGATCAAGATGGAGAAAATGCGCTTGAAGATTAGAAAGATTAGAAAATATGCCATCGATAGTGAGGCTTGGTATCATTATGCCGTTGGATCAATTGTTACCTTAGTTGCGATCTTGATCGCATTTGTTGTTGCATTTAAATGCTTTAGCTAGAGAGTTATTTGTTTGTTGCATTTAAGTGTTGTATGAACTTTATGTATGAACTTGTATTAAGTTGGTCTATTCGGTGTTGTGTAATGAAGATGAGCCGGCAATGGATATACGATGACCAATGCTCTCCCCAGTTCGTTGAGGGCCTGCATACTTTTCTGCTTGCGGCTGAGGCAAACAAGCGGGCGGATGGTTTTATGCCTTGTCCATGTGCTGGCTGTAAGAATGGTCGCAATTACTCTACGTCAAGAACCATTCACGTCCACCTGTTTGAGTCTGGTTTCATGCCCCACTATAATGTTTGGACCAAGCAGGGAGAAAGAGGGGTTATGATGGAAGACAATGAAGAAGAAGAGGACGACGACAGCTATCCTGGCCATGGGTTCCCTAAATACGATGATACAACAATGGGGGAAGAAGCTGAGCCGGTAATGCGGGAAGAAGCTGAGCCGGCAATGCGGGAAGAAGCTGAAGAAGAGGCATCAGATGAGCCCGTTGATGATCTAGGTCGGGCCATTGCCGATGCAAAGAGAAACTGCGCAAGTGATTTGGAGAAGAAGAAGTTGCAGCGCATGTTAGAGGATCACAAAAAATTGTTGTACCCGAATTGCGTAG
>NW_025226248.1:0-2729 GCF_018294505.1 Triticum aestivum | reverse complement strand
TTTGGATGGTGTCGTGGTGTTGGGACTGCCTTGCGGGTTGACCGGAGATGGAGCGCACCATTTGAGCTTCGGAGGCAGCCATTGGTGGACAAGATGGGCTACACATAGAAGAGAGCAGGCAGGTGATGTGGTCGTGGCCGGACGCGCACTCATCGCCGCCAGGCGCGCAGGAGGGAGCCGCAGGGCAAGGTGGCGCCGCTCCTCCCCTCATCTTTTGTTCCGCTGCCCTTCCCCCTGCCGTTTTGCTGCCTGGTCTAAGGATCACCCTTGGGGGTGGTCACGTGCGATCTGTGATGGACTCGTCCCACAATGACGCTGGTTAAGGTGATTCCCACCGTCGCTTGTGCTTTCTCCCCGTTGGATTGGTCATGTATGATTTATTTTGGGTCTCTTTTGCCTGCAGATTTGTAGTTCTTCCCATCACTGGTTCGGATCTGTTACTGCGCTCATCAATCTGTGGGTAAACCTCCGTTTTGACCCGATTTTCATCATCTGCTTCAGCTGAGCTGTGATGTTGACATTTATTTTTCTTTGGAATGTCTGTTCTTCACAGGTGCTCCTTATTTTGGTTGATCTCCTCGACTGTTGGTTGTTAGATCTGTGGAGGCCAGTGCTCCAAGATGTTGTTCCTTTGCATATCCAGGCCAGTGCTCGTGCATCGGTGTGTATTTGTTGTTGATATACCACGCGTGTCGTTCGTGTGGGTGTGCACGATAACAAATGAGTGTGTTCCTTTGTTGTTTCTTATATTGGTGGAGACAGTGTTATCCTCTGGATGGATTTTAGTGGTTTTCTTTTCTGCCTTATTTGTTTGCTGCCATGTACCTTTCCTTCCTTGGCTGCATCCTATTTGGGCTGTGATTTTGTTCTCATCTGCACATATGGGTGCTTGGTGTTTTTGTTCTTTTTGTTTCTTTGTGCTTATTAGTGTGCCTTGTGGAGGAGAGAGGTAGGGGCAGATTTGGCTGGGGCTGGTGTTATTGGATTAATCCATGCGGTTAGATTAGTTAGATGATCTATGTGTTAGTCTAATTAATCCAACATTAGTCATTTAGTTTAAGGGTAAGGAAAATCTCATAGTTTGTTAGATAATTAGATGATCTGTTTGTTGGTCTGTTCTTATTAATCCCTGTTTGGCCATTTAACATTAAGGGTTAAACAAATCACTCGGCTGGTTAGTGAAAAAGGAGGCTCTGTGCCTATCATGGTTGCAAATCAGTGAAATCAAAGTGCCTTTCTTAGGTGCTAGATTTTATTGCATGTCGTGTTTATTCCTAGTTTCCAGTTTCTAATTATATGATAAGCAGATATTTAGGTGTTGATTGTTCTGTTGAGTTCTACTAAATGTTGAGGTTGATCTATTTTTCCTACCTATGCATTTGAGCGGACAAGTAAGCTTCACAAAAAATAGAAATTGCCCTTGTATCTTAGCTTTTTACCAGGTTGTTTTGAAACACAATGTTTACTAAGAAATGTCCCACCATGCAACTTTCAGATGTTTACATGACCTCCTTTTCTTCCCTTCCATGTGCTCAAGTTCTCATATCTGGTTGCCCACCTATTTGCAGGCAACATGTGACAAGCCGTACCACCTACATTGTGGTCACCCCCTCCCATCGAGAACCGCCATGTAGTTTTCTCTGCCAAGGTTGTTGTTTGTGTCGGTCTGCAAATTTTCCTGTGGCTGTGTGTGTTGCTTTCAGTGGAGTCTGGCATATGCTTTTGGTTTCTTGTATTCTTTCTGGTAGAGCCTGGGAATGTTGTTCTGCATGTTCTTTTTGTGTTTTTGTTCTCTTCCTTATTTTGTTTTGTTGATTACTCATGTCGTGGTACAGTGGTTACCAAGGAAACCAATTGCATGGCAGATACAATCTCTAGAAAATGGTAGTTATCACACGGCTTCCATGGATGTGCTGTAAGGAAGGTGCATTCCTGTGTAAAATGTGGCTTCTATGTATGATGTATGAATTGTTTGATTATTATTGCTGTTGTTCTTTGCCTGGTTAATTTGATCTATTATTTGCTTTTTATTTACAGTCTTACAAGGCTAATTTAGTGCTTGGTGCTACTGTGTGTTTTCAGTCTACTGCCCAGTTTTGTAGCCGCCAAGAGCAGTCATTACTATTATCTGGTGGTTAGGTTGTCCATCTTGCAGGTAGGTACAATGCATGTTCTATTATGTTATTTTCCTTGCATGTATTTGTTTATCTCCTATTATATGTGTGTGTTTCATCCTGTTGTGCTGGTCTTTTTTTGGTTCTTCCTTTGGATTGTTGTGGCTTCCTTTGTTTTCTGTCAGTTTGTGTCTTTGTTTGGGTCAGTTGTGAGGCTGCTTTATATGTGTTTTTATAAGAACTCAGCTTAGGATGTTGCTGCAGTATTGGATCATCATAAGGGAAGATTCCTTGATCATCAGAAGAAGTTGGAATCAACTAGTCAGGATTGACCAAAATGGATAGTCCCACTAACTATATGCAATTTCTAGCCCAAAAAGTAATTTCTAGATTAATTCAACGGCAGTGTTCTTTAGTATGCAGGTTAGTTATCATTTACAAGAACAACTTTTGCATGCATGGAAAAGAAAAGCTGGTGATGAGAACGAGCGGTGCCCTAGCCGGAAGTGTGATGATATTGATGTTGTTGTGTGCATGCCTTTGTGGGAGGTGGGAAGTTGTGTGGTGGTGTTGTGGTGAGAGACCAAGAGAGAGAGAGGGAGAGAGAGAGAGAGA
>NW_025226247.1:0-3003 GCF_018294505.1 Triticum aestivum | reverse complement strand
GCCCCAGACGGGACGGGACGGCACAATCATAATTTCAGTTTCTCTAGTTTTCCACGGCAAGCCATGATGCATTGAATTCCGATGACCGTCGCGCTACCTTCTGCCTATAAGTACTGTTTCCCGGCCTTCTCCGGTGGCACCGTGACCCAACTCACCATATCCTCATAAGCCCCCACCGGCCTGACGTCGCTCGCCACGTCCGCCATGCCCCCCCGTCCGCGGTAGGCGACGCCGGAGGCGGTCATCGTCGGAACTAGTGTTCGGTTTTTCACCGGATGGCAGACGGAGGGAGGAGGCATTCTATCTGTCTTTAGATGGCAATGCGGAGATCGAGGAGTTGTTGGAGCACGACCGCCTGGCGGAGGAGCGGGAGTTGTTGGAGCGCGACCGCCTGGTGGAGGAGCAGCGTATCACTAGTTTGTGCAACCAGCGGGACATGGAGCAACAGCGCACCGACGCTCTGAGTCACGAGCAGAGCGCCCGCAATTGGGCCGACTACGTGGAGGCCGGCGCCCGGAAAATAGCCCTGGAGGCTATCGAGCACGCACGCGTTCGTCACGCCGATTTTTACTACCAGCTTGTCAAGTGGGTTTCCTGCTTGGAAGCCGAAGCTTCGGTGGACCACGCCGGCATGGAAAGGGCCAACGCGCGCGAGCAACGTGCCCTATCGCACCTCTTGCAACTACAAGGCGAGGCACAGGATGCCAGTGCCGGCGTTTAGCGTGTACCACAGATGGCGGCCAGCATCGTCTAGTTAGCTAAGAGTAAGTTAGTACTTGTACGCCACTAGAGTATTAGTGGGAGTAGATAGTTTACTTGGCTATGATGGTTGTCAACGTGGAAGTTCAGTACTCTATATGTGGATCAGACCTATTACTTTGCTCTGAATGTTGAACTTTCTATTTGAACGTATGGAATGGGCTGTTATTTTTTTAAATGGGTTGTATTTGTCCTACATGGGTTTAGAGGCTGACTTGTGGGTCTACCAAGTTGACGCGTACACAATCAGGAGATGGTTGTACGTGGAGAGGATGACGGCAGGGACCCGCCAAGGTCATGGCAGTACGCAAGCAAGTGCCTCCTTATTTCAAGCCAATAAAAAAATGGCTCCTCCTAGTGAATTTCTAACATCTGGTTCCCATGCCATTGTCAACGTACTCAATAAATGAGAGAATTGCACAACGAGCGGCTGACACCAGGGACCCAGCAGCTCGCCCAGTTATTTTTTTGGGGTTAATTTGATAAATGTCACTCCAAATCTGGTGTTTCCGAGGAATGCCACTGTAATTTCCAATCTTTGAAAAATGTGATTTCATGCCATTTCTAGTGGCATTTTTCGAAGTCTGGAGTGGCGTTTTTCAAAGTTTGCAAACTGCAGTGGCGTTTTTCAAAGTTTGCAAAAATTGCAGTGGCATTTTTCAAAGTTTGGAAATTGCAGTGCCATTTTTATGAATCGCCATAATTGGAGTGGCATTTATCTAATTTGTTTTTGAGACGGAAGCAGGGTGTCAACTGGGCTGTGCGGGACACTCTGGCCTGTCTAGACAGCCTTTTCTTTTATGTTTACCACAGACCAGCCCAGTAGTTTTTCTTTCTTTCTGAAAATGGCTAGCCCAGTTTTTTGTGATTTGTCAAGTAAGTCGCTTTACCAGACCTGTTGGGCTGCAAATCTTTCAAGACGAGGAGAGCTTCATTCGGCTGGCCAAGAAAATGGCCTATCAGTAATGAGAAATGGGATGCACATTTTTAAAACACATCAAACCGGCAATTAGTTTCAAATATCTTTTTTTTTCATTTCGTGATTTTAAATTGCATTGATTTTTATGCATGGACAATTTTTTGGATTTTATATTGATATACATTTTTTAAAATCAGTCTGAATGTGACTCGAAATTTCGGGATTAAAAACAGTTCAAACCGCACCGACATATGCAAAATTTCGTATAATTTTTTAACCGTGGCCACAATATGGGCTGTAATGCTAATACAAATAATATGGGCTCCAAAAAAAGCCCGTAAGAATTAGCAAATGAGCTGTAAATTATTTGAAATAATGGCAGATGGCCTGTATGTTGTTTTTCACATATTTGAGGCTTTCCTAAAAAAGGTTGACGCACAACCAGTGATTGTTCGATGTCCATCCAATAGCCGTCATGCTTCTTCAATCTCTGCTCTTCCTGCTCCAACCGCTCAAAGAAGCGCCGGATGGACTGCCTGCTCCCTCCTTCCCGCGGCCGGCTGTGCTGCCGCGCAGGCCTCATCGCCCCACCGTACTCCCATCGCTAGCCTAGCCATCCCTCTACTCACCCACACCTGATGTTATTCTCCGGCGACGGTAGACGAACCAGTCAACCTTCGTACAGTCGTACTCTCCTCCGCGTGGGAAACAACTACCGAGTCATCCCTGGCTCCGTGTCGTTCCCTTCCTAGGCCTCGCCATTGTCCACCACCCTGGTGCTCTCTGCGTGGAGTGGTCAACATGGTCAACATCCGACATACATCTGAAGTGGACTGTACGTGGAGAGGCTGACAGCTGGTCCACGACCACACGCAAGGAAATGCCTCCTTATTATGCGCAAAATAATGACTCCTCCACCTGAAATCTGGGACCCACCGAAATGGCCTCTGTATTTCGCAAAAAAACATTACCGCCGCTGACATCTCGGACCCATCAGCTATATCTTCGCACGCTAGGAAGTGCCTCCTTATTACGCACAAAAAAATGAATACTCCCCCTGCTAGCTGGGACCCAGTATAGTGGGCCTACTAAGTTGACGGGGACGAAGGGCTTTGTCAACTTAGTCAATATGCACGATTCTAGCTCGACTGACCGTACGATGTCCATCCAATGGCCGTAGTGCTTCTTCAACCTCTGGTCTTCTTGCTCCAGCCGCCCAAAGCAACGCCGGTCGTGCCGCCTGCTCCTGCCTCCCATGGCCGGCTATGCTGCTATGGAGGCCTCACCGCCCCCATACTACTCCCACCGCTGGCCAGGCCATCCCT
>NW_025226246.1:0-3098 GCF_018294505.1 Triticum aestivum | reverse complement strand
GATCAATCCTGAAAAAACTGTGGTGGTCGTTGATGAGTTGTGTTGAGATAGTATTTTTTTTTCATGCTTCCCAGATGGGACTTCCAAACTTTCGCACATACGCATATATTGTCCATAATCTACTTTCATAGTCACCTTTTTTGGTGAATTTCACATGCAGGCAACACAAACATACATTGGCACGTCCTCAACTGTCCTCAGTTTCATCTTTCCAGATTTTGTCAATTGCGAAGTACAAATCTATGGATGCATGTAATTGGGACTACTATATCAAAATAAACTTAGGCTCTGACAACATTATATTTTATTGAAATCATGGTCATATTATGTATTTTCCCAGTTTCAAGATTCTGTGCTTGCACTATATGACGTATATGTTTTCATAACATAAAACTATCGCTTCATGTCTACCTTGCTTCATTGATATGTTACATGTGCTTCTTATGTACAGGTAGGTTGCCTTCAAATCTATGCCTCTTGATTTTGCAAATATCTGAAAGCTTTCACTTTGTTTTCCAGTTCTATGGTTTGTTTTATGATTCGAGTGCATCTCATACATGCCGCGATAGCACCAAGTTATTTCCTCTTGTCAACCAAGCTTCCTGCTTTTGTTTATTTACTGCATTTTTTTGCTAGTGAAATTTTGCTATTACCGTAGGCTTGAACCGTTGTCAACTTAATTTGCTTTGTTTATTAAAATTTGTTTCAACCACTATCTGTGTGGGCTTCCTCGATTATCACCGATGTTCGTATTGGGCTTCCTCTTTTAGTAAATTTTCTTTCTTATAGTAATTTTTCTTTCAAGCAATACATGTTTGTCCTTCCTCCTTTAGTAATAAATCTCTTATGGTAATTTTTGTTTCAAGCACTATATGTGTGTGCTTCCTTGTTTAGCTCTCATGTTACAATTGTGCAGACATTTTACAAAACAGTCGACGGACAAACCAAACATCGACTTATGTTGTATGACTGCCTTGTCAAGAATAGAGAGCTTGCCACATGCGTTTGAGATCAATCAGTTCAGCACACACGCGACGTCGGCTAAGCAGAAGTGCAAAGAGTGTTGTTGTAATGATGTTTCTCTTTTTGCAAAAATTGGTGTATATTTTTTATTCAGTCGGGCGAATTTGTACATGTGCTTAGTGTTTGTTATCATGCTTCGACACTCGGGATTTGATGCTAGTGATATAATCAGGAAGCAAATACCATGAGCCCCTGCATTAATGTTGGTTTACTGTTGAAGTAGATAATGGAGCCAAAAGAAGCACGTTCTATTTACTTGATTACTTATTATTGAAGAAGCATGTAGCGAAAACTAATGAAGCTTCACAAAATTACGTAGGAAGCAAGAAAATTCGTTGTGCACTACCAGCAAATTTACTAGTACCTAGAAAAAAGTTGTATAAAGTTTAAAGAAATTACCATGCATACAAAACATAGGCGTTATCAAACTATCTATGAAGCAAGTAAAATTATAATAAACCAAATAAAAATGCCGACAAAACAAGTCTTGCTGCATTGAAAACAAACATTTGATTTTGAAAATTAAATTGAATCAAATTTCTATAACAATGGAAGCAAATTCTTCTATTCATGGAAACATAGTTCGTTGTGGTGGAAACAAACCATTACATTCCAAATAAAAATTCTCCTACTCGGCTATCCTTGTGGCGAATAAAAATACGAACCAGAAAGCACATACGTATATGGAGAATCAATGGTATGGTATACCACACTTTTTTTTTGAGTGGTGTATGCTATACCACGCGTGCTTGACGGAACCAGTTACATGAAGCAAGAATTAGCAGATATCCTCAAGCCCATGTTCTACCCGCGTAAAAAATCCACTAGTCCAACTGCGAATAGTCCAATGAATGTGGGAACAGTTATGATGATGCATCGGACGACTACCATGCTTTTCATCGGAGGGCCAACTACTAGTCTGATAGTAGGCCAAACATCTATAGCCTGATGCCTAGTGGTGTCCTGAAAGACCTCGATACGCTAGCTAGTAAGCAAATGAAGGAACCATTAATTACAGAAGATCGTCATGAACATATATATACAGAGAGAAGTGAGACCTCTCTTTCTCCAAGAGATTGGTTGAACAACGTGTTTTCATATATCTATCGGGCGCTACTACATATATACAATATAACATGTCTTCCAATCCCTAACATCTAAAATCGGTTCCAGCTTCCACATGGTATTCTCCGCCTTTAGGTATGACGTGGTCAAGAAAGAATCCCGCCAATTCCTGTTGAATTGTTCGTATGCGATCATGTGGTAGGAGTTCATCCCGCATCTCACACAACTAATTTAAAGAAGGGGGTCAATACATATATTTGAATTTTTTTGTTTAAGTGCTTTATATTGCTTTTCAGAGTAGCCCCGCTTAGAGGCCGTCGAGTTGTATATGAACTCGCAAACATATAGTATCCACAAAAATCATTCCCGGCTTCCTGCCACAAGCACTTCAAGAGAAGTAGAGTTCAATCAAACTGGTAATCAAGCATGCTAAAAGGTATTGATTAAACTAGTTAGAATCAATGGGAGATGCGCGGAACTAGCTAGTAATACTTACTTTCGGGTGTGTAAATCGCAGCTCCGCCGGCAGTGCCAGAACAATTACGGTGAACTCTTTCCAAACCCTGCCAGACAAAGACAATAATTACTTGATATTAGGAAATGAACAAAGTTATCGATATGGTGAGATAATGATCGATTGAACTTACTTCTGGAGCATTCCAGTCATGTCCGCATACTTTTGGGGATCTTTTCGTCTCGAGTCTAAGACATATTTCTTTAAGACTCCCATGAACCTCTCAAAGGGGAACATATTGTGTACAAATACAGGGCTCGGAATGTCAATCTCGTTGACTAGATGAATTAGGACATGCATCATGATATTGAAGAAGGATGGTGGGAACACCAGCTCGAAACTGACAAGACATTGAGCCAGATCACACCTTAACCTTGGTACGATTTCTGGATCGATCACCTTCTGAGAGATTGCATTGGGGAATGCACATAGCTTCACAATGGCTAATCGAACGTTTTTCGGTAGAAGCCCCCTCAATGCAACCGGAAGTTGTTGC
>NW_025226245.1:0-3446 GCF_018294505.1 Triticum aestivum | reverse complement strand
AAAAAAAATGTGAACCAACCTTTGGTTGAATGGTTAGAGGGAAAGTGGTATCCCCAGCCCACTAGGGCTGCGAGTGTGCGTTTATATAGGTGAGTGTATGCGCGTATGTATGAGTGCTGCATCTGTACTATGTTCAAAAAAAAATATGAGCACATTGTAAACTTAAAGTATTGAAGATTCTAGAAAAAATCAGAAGTATCTATATTTTGTGCATACCATGCCTCGTCAATAGTAAAATTTAAAAAAAGCAGTCGTTTTAGTACAGAAAAGTGTGAAAATTGAAGAATGGAAGAGTAGAACAAAAAATAACTCTCTTTCTTTTGGAATTTTCATAAAATATATTTTAAAATTGTTTGAATTTATACTATTGTAATAACTGAAATATTTTTATTCTAAGACAAACAATTTGGTATCACTAGTAGAAAAAGGGTCAAATCTGAGATACATTAGTACCGGTTTGCATTTGAGCCGGTACTAATGTGTTCATTAGTGCCGGTTCAAATGGCTAGGCGGGAGGAGTTCTTTAGTACCGGTTCAATGCGAATCTTTAGTACCGGTTCGTGCCACGAACCGGTACTAAAGGTGTTGGCTGGCCACCAGCATATTTAGTACCGGTTCGTGACACGAACCGGTCGTAAAGAGGTGGTGGCAGGGGCTATTTATAGTCCCACCTCGCTCCCCTAGCAAGATTTTTACCACCTTAAATATGTTACTTCTCAAACTATCACAAGCATTTGTTCTTTATTGAACTCTATGTGTAGGATCTGTGGCTGCAATAGGAGTCTTCGCCGGTTCTTAAATCGGGGTAGATTCCTATTGACAATTTAGATTCTATACAAAAAGATCATTGATGATCAATGTATTTTTTATGTACTTCTCTATAGCAGTAGCGCGTTTTGGCTGAAAGGCCGTATTGATCAATGTAGGCTGCAATAGGAGTCTTCGCCTGATCTAGCTTCTAGCGCTAGCGGACTCGCTTCCGCCGCCGGCCTCCGGCGGCTCCCCTCCGCTGGCGACTTCGGTCGTCGGTGGTGAGGGGGTCGCCGGATCCACGCGTGTGGATCGTTTTTTAGACTCTCATAGTTTAGGTTTTTAGGTTGTTCATCGTTTTTTCTTCGACGGCGGCGATGACGGTGCTGAATAAAGTTTCTTCAGATCCTACTCCGACGAGGCGATCGGTCCTATGGTTGGGGATGGATTTGGAAATCAGCTTGTTCAAGCAAGGATGGCGTGGCGGTGGCGACATCCTCGTGGTGGACCTGTGTCCTCGGGCTTCGCCGTTGCGACGGCGTTTGCTCCAGCGCCAGCATGGAGCTTGGGTGATAGTCCAGGAGCGGATGGAGATTGTGGTCTGCATCGGCAGCATCTGGAAGATGGTGGATCGTGTGCTGGTTTTGTGGTTCGTGGATGGCAGGTATGGTTTTCTCCTCCGGCGTCTTAGTCGTGTGGGGGTGCCAGATCTGGAGTTCGATGGCGTGTCCGGGGTGTTGCCCCGGTCTGATTCGTTCAACGGTAATGGTTTCGCTTTTGGTGAACCACCTTAGAGGTCCGCAAAGCTGCATATCAGCGATGGAGCCACTTCGAGCTCAGGTGTGAAGGTGATCTGTCATTGTTTCCTTTGGTGGCTGCTATGGTGGTACCGGAGGCCTATGACGGGCGTTGGTGTCAAGTTCAAAGGTTTCTTCATTCTTGATTGTAATTTTACTTCTTGGCTGTTGTTCCTTTGTGCAAAGGCTAGCGTTTTGCTGTCTTTGCAGTTTGGCCAGGTCGGTTTGTACATGGCTTTTACTATGATCCTTATGATATAAATGAGACACGTATTACAAGCATTTGGTCTTCATTGAACTCTGTGTGTATATAATTTGTGGACTCAATATGAGTCTTCACCGGTTTCTAAACCGTTGAGGAATCATATTGACAATTCAGATTGTACACAGAAAGATCATTGATAATCAATGTATTTTTATGTATATTTTACATGTTTACGCCCTCACTCTCTCCACTCACTCGGTCTCCCCCTCAATCCCCCACGACGTCATCAATTTCCAAAACGTTCTGATATCATTTGCCGTTTTTCAGTAACCGATTTGCTTAGATCAGAGCTAAATGAACGTGAAATTGAAAATCACTACAAAACGAACTCTGAAAATGTTGAAACTTGGCATGGTATCATCATTTCACCTGCATAGTATGTGCGAAAGAGTAGAGAGGGTCACGGCAAAAACTGGACGTATTTCGTGTACAAACTGGACAATCTCTTTCGGAGTATCAGGGTTCCGGACGAGAACTCATCTATTACACGGGCGTTTCATATTTTTTAAACTTATTTGAACTCCACACTTTTTTGACCCGGCATTATGCAGCATTCAAAGCGACGTCATCAATTTGTTTAGATAGCTAAATGACCGTGAAATTGAAAATCAGTACAAAATGAAGAATTATGCAGCATTCGAAGCAACTAAAGCAAAAATATTCACAAAGAAACTAAATACAACAAAAAAACTACTCGGAAATAAATAGAAGGAAAAAAATAAAGCAGAAAAGAGAATACTATATAAAAAATTACTCAAAAATAAATAATGCAGAAAAGGAAAAAACTATATAAAGCAAAAATATTCACAAAGAAACTAAATGCAGCAAAAAAAACTACTCAGAAATAAATAGAAGAAAAAAATAAAGAAGAAAATAAAATACTATATAAAAAAATTACTCAAAAATAAATAATGCATAAAAGAAAAAAAAGTATATAAAAAATAGTTGGGGCACTGCCCGGTGGGCCTGCCAGACCTAGGGTGTGCAAATTCAGGCCCAGAAGGGCCGGCAAGCTCACAGGGCAACGCGTCCTATTTAGGCCCAGAAGCCTGCTATATAGAGGAGTTCGAAAGAGCAGCCGCGGCTGGATTTATAAAACAGTGCGGCTGCCCTTCGCTCGGCGAGGTGGGACTAAACATAGTGCATCGGGGGTGGCAGTGCACGACCATTAGTACCGGTTGGTGGCTCCAACCGGTACTAATGGGTTGTCCTTTAGAACCGGTTGCGGCCACCAACCGGTACTAAAGGCCATCATTTCCCGCCGCTTGGCCTGGCCAAAATTGTCCTTTAGTACCGGTTGGTGGCTCCAATCGGTACTAAAGGCCCCTCCTATATATATGGCACTTACGGAAAATCGGTTCCATATCGACCACTTTCTCCACTCGCGCAACATCGCCGTCGCCGCCGCCGCGCCGTCGCCCTCGTCGCCCTTGCCGCCCCCGCAGCGTGCCTTTACCCCGCCGCCCCGTCGTCGCCGTCTCGTGCCGTCGTCGCTGTCTCGCCCGATACGACCTCTCCTCGCGATCACCCCCGGCCCGCCGCCCGTGTCGTCGCACCGTCCCCGTCGCCGCCCCGTACGCCGCCGCCCTCGTCACCGCCCGTACGCCGCCGCCCTCGTCACTGCCCGTACGCCG
>NW_025226244.1:0-4457 GCF_018294505.1 Triticum aestivum | reverse complement strand
CCCTGGCCGGATGTGTGGTGATATTGATGTTGTTGTGTGCATGCCTTTGTGGGAGGCGGGCAATTGTGTGGTGGTGTTGTGGTGAGAGACCGAGAGAGAGATTGGGAAGCAGTAAGTTGTGAGAGATTGAGGGATGATAGAGGCATACAATGGGATTGGGATTTATGCTGATTATCTATTGTATGTTTCTACTGTTGCTAGAAAGTGCAGATTGTGTGATGGCTTTGTGGTGGTGGGTGGCTCGGCGAACAGGAAAGGTAGAAGTCTACCAGATGGACAAGAAAAGAAGGGGTATAACATAGGTAGCGAGTAAAGTATAGATTTGTGAAAAAAATTACATTTTCTGAATTCGTGATTTGTGTTCTAAAAATAGCTTGACAATGTACAATTCAGAAACGTTGGTGGTATATATGTATTGAGAATGTGATTTGCCATAATAATTTAATTTATGTTTAGTGCCTTCCCCACCTGAATTTTTTCCGTCCTCCGCCAGTTCCTCCCTGCACTATGATGGGCGAAGGACGTGCGTGTCTCCGATGAGTTCGTCGTGCCTTCCTCCGGTTCCATGCTGGACAACAGCGAGTTGGCCACTGGTGAGTTTGGTGCCTTGGTTTCCTTTCTATTTTCATGATCCAGTTTATGATCTCCTACTACTGATCTAGCTTGACGGTCGAGCTGCAATCTAAATTTGGAGCGTGTCCTTTTGTTGGTGTCGTTGTTCTCTCGTCCATGACCGTCGTTGTCACAAGCCCAAGTATCTTGGCTGGGTATCGACATCATTGGTGCACCTAGGGTCCGTCCCTTCCTGTCTCTCAAAAAAGGAGCAACGAGCTAACTACATTTAGTCTGTATGTAGTTATATTCTTATTTCCTTCCAATTTCTAAGTCATGATGGCCATATATAAGATTGTAAATTTATTGGGCGATACACCTATAGTAAATCAAGGACCAATACTAACTGAAGATGAATAAAATCATTGGTGAGAGAACAAAATTAGAAAGAGGTGGCCATTGAGTTGTTATGATAGATCAAAATAATGATCAGTTATTTAGTTATTTCTCCAATAGCATTGCATGTAAATGAATCTTAATATATTTCAATTCCAGTTTTTCTTTTTCATCTTTTCAGTTTGTTAAATATTTAAGTTCTATTTTGAGAAAATTTGTACTAAAGTGGCACATACTTTTAGTTATTGCAGAGCAGTCGAACGAGTACCTCAAACTGAAAGCACAAATGAATTTGCAAATAACCCAACAGTGAGTTATTTTTTTTGCGGGTGCCAACAGTGAGTTATTTATTCTATAGTTACCTTTGAAGATCGGTGAACTATTATATTTTTTGATAAAATGCAACAGATGAAGCATGAAATGGGCCTTTTTGAACTAGGTTCACCGATCACCAGAATCAAATTTGTGTATCTATTGCAGTGAAGTTAAATAAGTTTTTATAACTTAGATTTTGTTTTGCGAGACATGTAACTTAGGTTAAATATTGACTAACTAATACACACTACTTATGGTGGTCTTCTAATTGAACAGGACATTTACGGAAATTTGACTGGGTAAGCTCTCCGGACACTCGGCATCATAGTGTTTCCTGTTTCTATCATCTGTTGCTACTCTCTGTTAGATGATCATTAGCCATATATTGACAATGTGATTAATCAGGCAACATGAGTTATTACATATTGCCGTGTAATATATTACATGCCAGAACACTTATTCAGCATATATGTGTCTTGCTCTTCCTGCTGCAGTATACCTTCTGGTTAAGTTTTACACTCATCACCTCATGTTCTACCTTTCCTGTTCCCTTGCCTGCTTCTTCTTGAAGTTGTTGTTCCTTTGCATATCCAGGCCAGTGCTCGTGCTTCGGTGTGTATTTTCTGTTGATATACCGCGTGTGTCGTTCGTGTGGGTGTGCACGCTAACAAATGAGTGTGTTCCTTTGATGTTTCTTATATTGGTGGAGACAGTGTTATCCTCTGGATGGATTTTGGTTTCACTGAATTGCAACCATGATAGCGAAAGCATAGATCATCTAAGAAAAGCACTTTGATTTCACCGAATTGCAACCATGATAGGCACAGAGCTTCCTTTTTCTCTAACCAGTCGAGTGATTTGTTTAACCCTTAATGTTAAATGGCCAAACAGGGATTAATAAGAACAGACCAACAAACAGATCATCTAATTATCTAACAAACTATGAGATTTTCCTAACCCTTAAACTAAATGACTAATGTTGGATTAATCAGACTAACACATAGATCATCTAACTAATCTAACCAGCCGTTTGTGATGTGCTTGGCCCTTAAGCTAAACGACCAAAGCATGGACTAATCTAATAGCACCAGCCCCCGCCAAATCTGCCCCTACCTCTCTCCTCCACAAGGCCCACTGATAAGCACAAAGAAACGAAAAGAACAAAAACACCAAGCACCCATATGTGCAGATGGGAACAAAATCACAGCCCAAATAGGATGCAACCAAGGAAGTAAAGGTACATGGCAGCAAACAAATAAGGCAGAAAAGAAAACCAATAAAATCCATCCAGAGGATAACACTGTCTCCACCAATATAAGAAACAACAAAGGAACACACTCATTTGTTAGCGTGCACACCCACACGAACGACACACGCGGTATATCAATAAGAAATACACACCGATGCACGAGCACTGGCCTAGATATGCAAGGGAACAACAACTTCAAGAAGAAGCAGGCAAGGGAACAGGAAAGGTAGAACATGAGGTGATGATTGTAAAACTTAACCAGAAGGTTTACTGCAGCAGGAAGAGCAAGACACATATATGCTGAATAAGTGTTCTGGCATGTCATACATTACACAGCAATATGTAATAACTCATGTTGCCTGATTAATCACATTGCCAATATATGGCTAATGATCATATAACAGAGAGTAGCAACAGATGATAGAAATAGGAAACTCTATGGTGCCGAGTGTCCGGAGAGCTTACCCAGTCAAATTTCTGTAAATGTCCCTTTCAATTAGAAGACCACCATAAGTAGTGTGTATCAGTTAGTCAATATTTAACCTAAGTTACATGTCCCGCAAAACAAAACTAAGTTACACAAACTTATTTAACTTCAATCCAATAGATACACAAATTTGATTCTGGTGAACGGTGAACCCAGTTCAAAAAGGCCCATTTCACGCTTCATTTGTTGCATTTTATATAAAAATATATTAGTTCACCGATCTTCGAAGGTAACTGTAGAATAAATAACTCACTGTTGGGTTGTTTGCAAATTCATTTGTGGTTTCAGTTTGTGGTACTCGTTCGACTGCTCTGCAATAACTGAAAGTATGTGCCACTTTAGTACACACTTTCTCAAAACAGATCTTAAATATTTAACAAGCTGAAAAGATGGAAAAGAAAAACTGGAATTGAAATATATTAAGATTCATTTATATGCAATGCTATTGGAGAAACAAACTAAATAACTGATCATTATTTTGATCTATCATAACAACTCAATGGCCACCTCTTTCTTATTTTGTTCTCTGACCAATGATTTTATTCATCTTCAGTTAGTATTGGTCCTTGATTTACTATAGGTGTATCGCCCAATAAATTTACAATCTTATATATGGCCATCATGGCTTAGAAATTCGAAGGAAATAAGAATATAACTACATACAGACTAAATGTAGATAGCTCATTGCTCTTTTTTTGAGAGATAGGGAGAGACGGACTCTAGGTGCACCAATGATGTTGATACCCAGCCGAGATACTTGGGCTCGTGACGACGACGGTCATGGAGGAGAGAACAACGGCACCAACAAAAGGACACACTCCAAATTTAGTATGCAGCTCGACCGTCAAACTAGATAAGCAGTAGGAGATCATAAACTCGATCATGGAAACGGAAAGGAAACCAAGGAAGCAAGCTCATCGGTCGCGAACCCGCTATCGTCCAACATGGAACCGAAGGAAGGCACGATGAACTCATTGGAGACGCGCACCTCCTTCACCCATCATCGTGCGGGGAGGGACTGGCGCAGGGCAAAAAAAATTAAGGTGGGGCAGGCACTAAAGCATAAATTAAATTATAATGGCAATCCACATTCTCAATATAAAGATACCACTAAGGTTTCTAAATTGTACATTGTCAAGCTATTTTTACAACACAAATCACGAATTCAGAAAATGTAAATTTTTTCACAAATCTATATTTTACTCGTTACCTTTGTTATACCCCTTCTTTTCTTGTCCATCTGCTAGTCTACCTTTCCTGTTCGCCGTGCCACCCACCACCACAAAGCCATAACACAATCTACACTTTCTAGCAACAGTAGAAACATTCATTGTCGACAGTACCACAATCTACAGTAATAGATAATCAGTAGAAATCCCAGTCCCACTGTAAGCATCATCCCTCGATCTCTCAGAACTTACTGTGTCCCAATCTCTCTCTCTCTCTCTCTCTCTCTCT
>NW_025226243.1:0-5020 GCF_018294505.1 Triticum aestivum | reverse complement strand
GATATCTTCCATGCTACCTACATTACAGGTGGTTCCCAAACAGAATGGTAAAGTTTATACTCCCCCTCCACCAACAAGCATCAATCCATGGCTTGCTCGAAACAATGAGTGCCTCCAACTAACAAGAGTCCCGGGGGAGTTTTGTTTGCAGTTATTTTGATTTGATTTGTATAAAGCATGGGACTAGGCATCCCGGTGACTAGCCATTTTCTCGTGAGTGAGGAGCGGAGTCCACTCCTCTTGAGAATAACCCGCCTAACATGGAAGATACGGACAGCCCTAGTTGATACATGAGCTATTCGAGCATACAAAACATAATGTTTATTTGAAGGTTTAGAGTTTGGCACATACAAATTTACTTGGAACGGCAGGTAGATACCGTATATAGGTAGGTATGGTGGACTCATATGGAACAACTTTTGGGTTTATGGGATTGGATGCACAAGTAGTATTCCCGCTTAGTACAAGTGAAGGCTAGCAAAAGACTGGGAAGCGACCAGCTAGAGAGCGACAACAGTCATGAACTTGCATTAAAATTAATCAACACCGAATGCAAGCATGATTAGGATATAATGCACCATGAACATAAATATCGTAGAGGCTATGTTGATTTTGTTTCAACTACATGCGTGAACATGTGCCAAGTCAAGCCACTCGAATCGTTCAAAAGAGGATACCACCCTATAATACTACATCACAACCATTTTAATAGCATGTTGGCACGCAAGGTAAACCATTATATGCTCCTAGCTAATTAAGCATGGCATAAGCAACTATAATCTCTAATTGTCATTGCAAACATGTTTATTCATAATATGCTGAATCAGGAACGATGAACTAACCATATTTACAAAAACAAGAGAGGTCGAGTTCATACCAGCTTTTCTCATCTCAATAAGTTCATCATATAATCATCATTATTGCCTTTCACTTGCACGACCGAATAGTGTGGATAATAATAGTGCACGTGCATTGGACTAAGCTGGAATCTGCAAGCATTCAATTCAAGAGAGAAGACAAGGTAATATGGGCTCTTTGTTAGATCAACAATAATGCATATAAGAGCCACTTTAACATTTTAATTATGGTCTTCTCCTCTCGACCCCCAAAGAACAAGAAAATAAGTAAAACTATTTAGACGGGAAAGCTCCCAACAAGCGAAAGAAGAACCGGAAATCTTTTGGGGTTTTCTTTTTAGTTACTACTACAAGCATGTAAAGTAAACTAGCTGAAAGCTACAACTAATTTTGTTGTTGTTTTTTCTTAAGGTTTATTAAACACACAAGAAGAAAGCATAAAAAAGGAAAATAAACTAGCATGGATGATACAATGAAAAAGTATGAGCACCGACAACTAGCAATGAGTGTGTGAACATGAATGTAATGTCGGTGAGAAATGCGTACTCCCCCAAGCTTAGGCTTTTGGCCTAAGTTGGTCTATGGCCACGGCTGGCCTGGCGGATATCCAAAGTAATAGTTGGGGCCGTACTGAGATGCAGTAGCTATTGCCTCATGAGCTGCCGCTTGGAGACGGGCCGTCTCCGTCCTCCTCTTATACTCGTCCGCCTCCTCCCTGGTTATAACATATCTCCCTTTTGCCTCCTCACAAAGGAATCAGTGAGATAGTGGTATTGGCGGCACTTATCTCCCTCGAAGCTCTCAAGATCGGCATTACGCACAAACGGTTTAAATTCTTCCTTGATTCCTGCTCGATCCATAAAGTCCTCTAAAGGCCATTCACAAGCCCGCACTTGAGCTTCCCTCGGTGGTTCATCATCGGCATCGCGTATTGCGAGCGTGGGTCCTTGCTTCCTTGAAGGACCACCTTGGTACATTTTCCTAAACATATTTCTTCCTCTAAAAAAAATTCTGAAATTTTAGTAACTTCAAAATAAAAGTGAACCAAACTCCACAAAATTGATAGCAACTACTCCTACAAGTGCCTAGAGGCGATATCATGCATCAAAACTACTTTTGACCATATAAATTTGACATGCAAGCTCAAGAACAGGGTCACCTAAGCATAAAAAATATGCAATGAATAAAGCACTAGAACAAAAACTAATTGGACCATTGGAGGAGTCACATACCAAGGAACAATCCCCCAAAGCAGTTTTTTAAATGGAGCTTTGAGCAAGGAGATCGAAATGGCAGCAAAATGAGCTTGGACTCGGGTTTGAGCTGGTTAGTGATGTTTGTGGGAGGAAGAAGGAGTGTGTGGTAGCTGGAATAAGTGGAGGGGGGTCACTGTGGGCCCACGAGGCAGGGGGCGCGCCCTCCACCCTCGTGGCCAGGTGCTTGCTCCCCCTGCTGTGTTTTAAGTGCCAAATATTCTCAAATATTCTAGAAAAAACATATTTAATTTTTTGGGCATTTGGAGAACTTTTATTTTCGGGGTATTTTTTATTGCATTGGTAATTCAGAAAACAGACAGAAATTACTATTTTTCTTTATTTAATATAAATAACAGAAAGTACAAAGAGGGTACATAGAGTTGTGCTTTCTAAATTCACCCATCAAAAGGAATCCATTAATAAGGTTGATCAGGTGGTGTTAACAAACTCATTCCGAATAACATGGAACCGGAGAATTTTCGAATAACACTAGGCTACCTCAATGGGGATATGCACATCCCCAACAATAAGAATATCATATTTCTTCTTGACAATAGGAAGAGGAAATTCAAAACCTCCAAAAATAATTGATGGAATTTTTCCAATAGAGTTTATACTATGAACTTGAAGTTGTTTCCTCGGAAAGTGTACCATATGCTCATTGCCATTAACATGAAAATTGGCATTGCCTTTGGTGCAATCAATAACAGCCCCTGCAGTATTCAAAAAGGGTCTTCCAAGAATAATAGACATACTATCGTCCTCGGGAATATCAAGAGTAACAAAGTCTGTTAAAATGGTAATGTTTGCAACCACAACAGGCACATCCTCACAAATACGGACAGGTATAGCAGTTGATTTATCAGCCATTTGCAAAGATATTTCTGTAGGTGTCAACTTATTCAAATCAAGTCTACGATATAAAGAGAGAGGCATAACACTAACACCGGCTCCAAGATCACATAAAGCAGTTTTAACATAGTCTCTTTTAATGGAGCATGGTATAGTTGGTACTCCGGGATCTCCTAGTTTCTTAGGCATTCCACCCTTAAAAGTATAATTAGCAAGCATGGTGGAAATTTCATCTTCCGGTATCTTTCTTTTATTAGTAACAATTTCTTTCATGTACTTAGCATAAGGATTCATTTTAAGCATATCAGTCAAACGCATACGCAAGAAGATAGGTCTAATCATTTCAGCAAAGCGCTCAAAATCCTCATCATCCTTTTTCTTGGATGGTTTAGGAGGAAAAGGCATGGGTTTCTGAACTCATGGTTCTCTTTCTTTACCGTGCTTCCTAGCAACAAATCTCTCTTATCATAATGTTGATTCTTTGATTGTGGGTTATCAAGATCAACATCAGGTTCAATCTCTACATCATTATCACTACTAGGTTGAGCATCAACATGAACATCATCATTAACATTATTACTAGGCTCATGTTCATTACCAGATTGTGTTTCAGCATCAGAAATAGAAATATCATTGGGATTCTCAGGTGTGTCATCAACAGGTTCACTAGAATCATGCAAAGTCCTATCATTTTTTTTCTTCCTCTTAGAAGGACTAGGTGCATCAACATTATTTCTCTGAGAATCCTGCTCAATTCTCTTAGGATGGCCTTCAGGTTACAAAGGTTCCTGAGTCACTTTACCACGTCTAGTCATAACTCTAACAGCATTATCATTTTTATTACTATTTAATTCATTGAGCAAATCATTCTGAGCTTTAAGTACTTGTTCTACTTGAGTGGTAACCATCGAAGCATGTTTACTAATAAGTTTAAGTTCACCTTTAACATTAGCCATATAATCACCCAAGTGTTCAAGCATTATCAGCATTGCATTTTAATTCTCTACCAAAATAAGCATTGAAGTTTTCTTGCTTAACCATAAAGTTATCAAACTCATCTAAGCATGGGCTAGCAAACTTAGTAAATGGGATTTCAGCTTTATCATATCTATAGAGAGAATTTATCTTTACTACCTGTGTCGGGTTATCAAGACCATGTACTTCTTCAAAGGCGGTGAATTAAGACCATGTATTTCTTCAGCAGGCGGTGAATTGAGACCATGTATTTCTTCAATAGGAGGTAAATTCTTAACATCTTCAGCTTTAATACCCTTTTCTTTCATAGATTTCTTTGCCTCTTGCATATCTTCTGGGCTAAGAAATAGAATACCCCTTTTCTTCAGAGTTGGTTTAGGAATTGGATTAGGGAGTGTCCAATTATTTTCATTAGTCAACATATTATTCAACAAAATTTCAGCTTCATCTGGTGTTCTCTCCCTGAAAACACAACCAGCACAACTATCCAGATGGTCTCTGGAAGCATTGGTTAGTCCATTATAAAAGATATCAAGCATTTCATTTTTCTTAAGAGGATGATCAGGCAAAGCATTAAGTAATTGGAGAAGCCTCCCCCAAGCTTGTGGGAGACTCTCTTCTTCAATTTGCACAAAATTATATATTTCCCTTAAAGCAGCTTGTTTCTTATGAGCGGGGAAGTATTTAGCAGAGAAGTAATAAATCATATCCTGGGGACTACACACACAACCAAGATCAAGAGAATTAAACCATATCTTAGCATCACCCTTTAATGAGAACGGAAATAATTTAAGGATATAATAATAGCGAGTTTTCTCATCATTAGTGAACAGGGTGGCTATATCATTTAGTTTAGTAAGATGTGCCACAACAGTTTCATATTCGTAGCCATAGAAAGGATTTGATTCAACCAAAGTAATTATCTCAGGATCAACAGAGAAATCATAATCCTTATCAGTAACAAAGATAGGTGAAGTAGCATAAGCAGGATCATATTTCATTCTAGCATTCAGAGTTTTTTGTTTCAGCTTAGCTAATAATTTCTTAAGATCACTCCTATCATTGCAAGCAAGAAAATCT
>NW_025226242.1:0-6905 GCF_018294505.1 Triticum aestivum | reverse complement strand
GGCAAGGGAGCGCGCGTGCCCTCTTCCGCAGCATCGCCCGGAGGGCATGGAGGGAGTTCGACGGGATCATGGACCTCCTTTGGCCAACCACCAGGCGTTTCCATGAGGCGGTCGTGGCCAGACAAGAAGGCACCACCGCATGGCTCGAGGCAGCCAAGGAGGAGTGCTGGAAGGAGTTCGACGTGATCAGGGACCTCATTTGGCCGACCATCAAGCGTTTCCGCGAGACAAACCTCAAGCTCGTCGAGGTGGCGAGATAATAAGAAGGAACCACCGCGTGGCTCATGACGGCAAAGGAGCACTAGCTCACCTTCACTCTCTCCAACTCCACTGCCGAGTATTATCTCAATGTCAAGCCATAGAGTAGTTTAGATTAGGTTTATCTATTACTCTATCCGTTCCAAAATAGATGACCTAACTTTGTACTAAAGTTAGTATAAAATTGGGTCATCTATTTTGGAACGAAGGGAGTATGTGCTGTAATGAACTTCCGGCCAACTATGGTGTTAACCCTTAAACGAAATTTGCAGTACCGCTATTTACATGATCTGCTAGAGATGCTCTAATGATTCAGAGTCAATTGGATATGTCTGTGTCCCAAGATTAGTTGCAACTTTTTGTCAAAAATAACAAACAGCAACAAGTCATGTACTATTGAGTACTTTCTCTCAAAAGCTCAAAATTAACACTGACTTCGAAATGGTGCAAAGGTGCAAAGGAAGAAAACCTAAAGAAGAGTCCATGCTTAGGAACAAAATCTGGTGCGCGGCAGACAAATTCAAGCAACTGCAAAAATCTCAACCTGCTGGCAGGGCACAGCGCATGCATTTCAGGGCAGGCAGCTTCAGTTCTTCCTCCAGCCGGTCGACGAAGAAGAAGCCGATGAAGAATTTGCAGAGGGCCTAGATCCACCACCAGGACGCCAGCGGTCAGTAGTAGAACCAGCTGGAGGAGCACCATCTGGCTGGCGGGCTGGGGGCGCTTCTTGGCGCGCGGGAGGAACATCTTGGCGGAGGGGACGGCGGCTCCAGCGGTCTGCTTCCTGGAGCGGGAGCGCATCCTGGCAGAGGGGGCGCACTTCCCGTGCATGAGGAGCCTCTTGGCGAGCATCCCAACGGTCTGCTGCTTCAGGTGCAACAGCCGTCCTCTGGCTGCTACCCTCACCGCCACGTCTGTGCCGCGGGACAAACTTGTTAGAACCAGGAGCGGCGGCTGGTGGTGCGATGGTGGCAGTAGGCCGCGCATCAGGTGGGTCCGCTGCTCTTAGGAGAGCCTCCCTTCTCTCTTTTTCCTTCTTCTCTTCCACCTCCCTTTCCTTCTCCCTCTGAATTGCTGCAATGGCGTCAAGCTTGAGTTTCGTCTCCGCTTCCTCCCTCTTCTTCCTCTCTTCCTCTGCAAATCAATGAGGTGGTGTTATTGCCAACAATAAATAATACTTGATGATCAGCTAGAATGTGTTTTCCTTGCTTCCCAATGACATGAACAATACTTCCAGTTCCAAGTTAAAGCTGGAATCACTAACCTTCATGTTTTCTAGCCTCCTCTTCCTCGCGCACCCTTTGAATCCGTTGTTCCTCCATGTTCAGATAATACATCAATTTCCGTACAGTCTCCCTTTCACGCTTTCTTGAAGATATCAACTGACTAATTCTTTCTTCCCTCTCTTTCCTTAGGCTACTAAACTCAGCTTCACGGCGTTGGACAATTCTTTCCTGGAAAGCATTCTGAAACGGGAAGTTTTGATAAGATTAACAAGATGGAAGGAAGGCAGTCTTCTGAGAAGGAAACAAATACGTACTGAAAAAAGCTTATAGGTTGACAATGCCCATATAATAAAGGAAAAAACTAAAAATATTATATGCTGAAATACATGATGAATTTAAATCTAATCTGGGGTTAATCAACCAAACAAGTTAAACACATCTGCAATCCATTCTGAGAACGTTTAACCTCATCAGCAGACATGCAAACACATAATTTTGTCCAAACAAAACAAAAACCATTCAAGTAGGGTAGAAAGTATAATCACTGCAACAACTATACTCAACATTCCCTCTGTGGACAAAATCAACTATATATTACTTATAAGCTTGGAAAGTAATGGAAAGCTGATCACGAATACTCTGAATACCACAAGGACAGAATCAGCACTGCTGAATGCAGTTGCAAGAAGGATACATACCTTATGCTCCAACAATCGAGAAAGCCTGTTTTTCTCCTGCAAGTCACCCACGTGGTGTTGCTTGCTGAGCTCAATCTCTCTCTGCCAAGTAAAAATACATAATGAATGTGAGCACGCGAACAACAATTATAGTATGCATCTTGTAAACAACAAAATAACAGTAAAGACAAACCAGCTGCTCTTGCTCATGAAGGATCTTTTCTTCCTGAAGGCGCTTTTGGAAGGCCTCTTCAATCAGTGGGGCTTCCTCCTGCCGTTTTGCCCTCTCCAAGTGATCCATTTTCTTTGCAAGCTTCTGCAGTTTTTTTTCCATCTCATCACGCTCCCTAATCTGTCGAGTCCGTACCACCTCCATGGCGGATTGTTTTGTCATATCCTGCCATGTGAGCATTCAATGTATCAGAACACCATACACCAAAACTACAAAAGTACATGCATGTGTCTATGTACTGGTTACAAACTGCAAGTGATAATAATTTAGCTAAGTTGGCAGACCATTTAAGCAGCAATGTACAGAAACAAATGATCCTGCACCTTATCTAACCACCTGTCATTCCTCTACAGCTGACTATCCCCCTTTTTTAGGGGCACAGAAACAAATAGTTCAAATGTCAAAATGAAGCTGACCATACAGAAATATAACAGTAATCAAAATTCTAATAAGTAAAAGGCATTCAGATTTAGCGCTAGCAAAATTAAGTTGCGTTCCAAGGAAATACGCAAACTATTAAAACATTGCCAGTTAGCATGGAGCGGTAATTATTGGAAATCCAAAATAGTATCTTACCCCCTCAATGAGAATTTTTTCCCCTTTCTTATTTATTTTTTGAAAATCTTCTATTATTTTTTCTGCAGCCCTCTTATCTTTATCCTTTATTTCTTGACTGATCCTCTGCTGCTGCCTAAGTCTCTGGTCCTTCAAAAGCCTCTCCCTTTCCTCGTCTGCAGATTTCTTCTGGATACTCAATCTCTTTGACTCTTCTACTTTTTCCTGGAAATAGAAATGCATAAACATTAAATAAAGACTCCATAAAACAACCAGGAGTTAAGAGTAAGCAAATAGGAAACCTTTTCCAATATTTGACGCTCAAGGTCTTCTTTACGTTTTTCAATAATTGATTTCCTCGCAAGAAGCCTTTTATGTTCTTTCTCCACCACTCCAGCGAGACTGAAGTTTTCACCGAGTTTGGATGGTTTATGCACAGGTGGATGAATGAGACTCCTTGCTTTGTTTAGGGAATCAGTGAAGACACAGAGGTGACTACCAAGTGCATCAGACTCTATGTCCTGCAAAGAGAAATAAGTCAGATAACAACAAGTAGATGGGAAGATATATGTTGGGTAATGATCTATTTATCTGTTAAGATGAGATGGAAATGGAAAAACAACTGATGACAAGCAGGTTAAATTCCAAATACTTGTATGAAATTGCATGAAACAATACGCTCAATCAATCACCACATGTGGATGCTAAAATAAGTAAGAGAAACAATCAACCAATCGTTATATTGTTTCTGTGAACAGACAAGCCTGACACATCATTAATTCCTCAAAGACCAGTCATGTCATGCTGCACCTATTTCTCATCTATAATAGGTAACAATGAAACCATTCACTGTGAACAGTAAGTTACTTAAAAAAAATCGAAAACCCAAGGGACAAGCCTCTTTGGCCAAGGAATATCAGTAGGCAAGACAAATAACATAAAATCGCAAGGCAGGCAATGCATCTGTGATCCTTATAGCAAATAAACAGCACCGGAAAAAAATGAAGCCTTCAATGAGTAAATTTTGAGAAGCCTAAGAAGATAGCACCAGTGGTCAGAATAGAGCCACATACCATTTTGCCGAAATGAACAGCTCCAGACAAATGGTTAACTTTCATAGCAACAAAATTATGTTTGACCGCATCAACAGCCATCTTCTCCACGACATTGGAGTCAAAGAATGGGATCATTCTGGAGAGCATGTCAATCTTCATGGACTGGAAAATACGAGATGCCTGAAAATGGTTAAAAAGAGAGTTGAGAAACATGTTTCACAAATAGTGATGTAAAGTTTGATAAAGTGAAATACATATTAGCAAAAAAAAAAAGTGGCATGAACACATATACTATGGCTAGTGGGACATAGCATAGGACCTGCTGCAGCACCCTCAGTGTTGTAAGCTTCTCCAAGGCAGATTGGTACTGTGATAACTGAATTTCAGGAACTGAAGATGCAGCTGAAAGCTTTCCTCCGATCGTAGAAATCTTAGAAAGCAGAGGCTGTACTTTCGATGCTAGATCCAGAGGAAGGAACTCATGCTCCATAAGATTGTATAGATCTTTCACTTCTTGGGAAGCACATGAAATCACACCTTTGGCAGCCTATTTTCATATCATAGTTAGAGAGAGAGAGAGAGAGGCAGGAGAAATTGCATGATGTAGATTGCCAGCTAATTGGCCAAAATATAACACAGCTATATAAACATAGAAAAACAACATGATTATGTGACTACACAAAGAAAGAAGTGCTTTCATACTTGAGAAAATTGAAACAAAAGCGATGCAAGTAAATTCAATCATCACACAAACAGAACAGCACATCAGGGATGCATCAACAGATGTCCTGTTCTGTGGACTTGCAGATCTAATATAAATTTCAGAGCTACAAAGCTATCTAAAGCGATTGATCAGGTTTTAGAGCATTGCAGGTGCAGGAGGTGATCAGGAAAAGAAAAGAAAAAAAGACGTTCTCTTGCCATGTAGGACAGATGTGTATATCTTAGCATCGCTGCTTGATGAGGCATCAATGCTCAAAATGAGATTGTGCATTATTCTGGCTAGAAGGCAGCAAAAAGAAATCACTATCACCTAAGCGCCTACAAATAAATGCTGGCATCAGAGGAGATTATTCTCATATAAGAATGCCTGGTAACATGGACAACCAACCCCATAATAGCAGATTGTGTTCAAGATGCCCATATATGACAAAGACAAGACATCAATGAGAATGCAATATTTTCGGAAGACTGGATCCATGTGATAACAGAGACATTAAACAGTTTGGCAGCATATAATAAAAAATAACAGCAGCCAAAAAAGGATCCACGGCATACCAACTCAGAAAGAAGAGAAGCTCTAGAAACCTGAAAAGTAAACAGGAGATTTGTCAGAAAACAAATAATTAGACTATGGAAATTTATCTTAACTTGGAGAACAGATGGAAAGCAAACCATTTCTCTATTTTCACGCTTGGAGTCGAAGGAGAAATTGAAAAGGTTGGCCATACGCAAGCTACGGTCTTTTTCATTTTCAAGCTCATGATGAGATGCACCATATTTATGGTCATATGGTGTAACAGAAAGTGCAGCGAGCAAAACAGAAGATGCTAGTATTTGCAGATCCTTCTGAGTTAACTTCTTATTGAAGCTCTTCTGCAAGTTGAAAAGCTTCAGCCATGCATATGCATGATACAAGTGACTCTCGGATATCCAGAATATTTCAGTTAGTTTGGCATAATATACGACCAGGACAGATGGTTTTGGAGTCCTCTTAACCATGCTCATCAAGCCATGGATATCCTCCACAGATCGGAAGGCTTCCTGCAAGAACAAGACCTTGGTTGGTGAATCTATATCTTTAGCATTAAGATAAGATGAGTTGTGAAACAGACCTGCCATAGGGAAAGTTCTGTAGCAATTTTCAGTTGTTCAACCCTAGTATCAAGATACAGCTGACAGGTTTCGGGGGCAGTCAGATCAGGACGATCTCGCTGGTCACGATATTTGTTCAAGTTTGCAAGATGGTTTCTAATTATCTCACACAACCTACGGAATTCAGTGGCTCTTTTATACTGCTTGCAAAATTGAAAAGCCTTGTGTGCAGTCATCTGCATATTGAAAAGTTCAAAATAACAGACAGATTAGCTGGTGAAAAGCATTTAGTAGATAATAATAAGAAACAGAGTAGTTACATGATGCATTGGTAAGCTATGTACAAAAGGAACCAAATAGTTGCTTCTGAAAAATTAGGGAGAGCAGAAAAGAACCAGAATACTCTACAGATTTATTTTCAAAGGAAAGAAAAGGGTACCTACATAATGAATTGGTTAAGTATGTACAAAGGAATTAAATACTAGTTCATTTCACAAATAGTATATGCAAAAGGACAGAAATGTACATGGTGTCAAAACGTACTGGTTAAACCAAAAATGTTACTTTGAAAAGATGCATGAAGCTATACTGCAGTATAAACTACCAGGGAGATGTTTCTGAAACGTAATGACAGGCAGAATGGCTAGGGAAATCAAAAGACCAAATTGGCTGTTTGGTAGTGGAAAATCAGAACAGTGCCGGACCATTTGGTGCACAGAGTCTATAGAAACAGTGCATCACCTTGATGTTTCAGTTAACCATAAATGACAAAACCAAATGCATATAACTATATTAATAATGAAGTGACCACTAGGATAATGGCAAAGCAGTAAAATGGCTTACAGCATATAGCGCTTCAAGCTTTGAATTATTTCTCAGTATCTCAAGCACCATCCTGTATGTCTCCCACAGAAACTTAAACCATGGAGTGACAAACTCCCTGTCAGATCTTCCCTTCCCTTTCTCCCCCCTGACATAACTGAGCATCAAGTCCTCTGGACGCTTGTCCGCTTCAAGATCGACGACATCCAGAGCATCTTCCAGTGCTTGTGCCTGATTCCTGGCTTCCTCGGCTTTCTCATTGGAC
>NW_025226241.1:0-8175 GCF_018294505.1 Triticum aestivum | reverse complement strand
GGGGGTTCCATGTATTTGACAGGAGCGGTCGAGTATTCGGTCCAAATTGGACGGGCCCGGAGTGGTTCTTTTGAATGGCTTCTTCCGTTGACCGGGCTTGGAGCCTCGGAATCCGGCGTTGACTGCCGTATCCTCAGTACTGTCGACATTAATGCGGCGTTTGTTTTTGTTTCGACGCGACCTGCCATTGCGGTCCTTGGTATCCGGACTGCCAGCGTTTTTGCTGAGGTTGTTGCTGCGAGCTAGCCAGCTATCCTCTCCCGCACAAAAGCGGGTCATGAGTGATGTGAGGGCTGCCATGGATTTCGGCTTTTCCTGTCCTAGGTGCCGGGCCAGCCACTCGTCGCGGATGTTATGTTTGAAGGCATCGAGGGCCTCTGCATCCGGACAGTCGACGATTTGATTTTTCCTTGTTAAGAACTGTGTCCAGAATTGCCTGGCCGATTCATCTGACTGCTGGGTTATGTGGCTTAGGTCATCTACGTCCGGTGGTCGCACATACGTGCCCTGGAAGTTGTCGAGGAATGCGGCTTCCAGGTCTTCCCAGCATCCAATTGACTCTGCGGGCAGGCTGTTAAGCCAATGCCGAGCTGGTCCTTTAAGCTTGAGCGGGAGATATTTGATGGCGTGAAGATCGTCGCCGCGGGCCATATGTATATGGAGGAGATAATCCTCAATCCAAACCGCGGGGTCTGTTGTGCCATCGTAGGATTCGATATTAACGGGTTTAAACCCTTCGGGGATTTGATGATCCATTACTTCGTCAGTGAAGCATAGTGGGTGTGCGGCGCCTCTGTATTGAGCAATATCGCGACGTAGCTCGAGAGAGCGTTGTCTGCTGTGTTCGGCCCGGCCGGAGTAGTTGTATCCGGCGCGACGGTATTCGTCGTGGGTCTTGGGGCACCCACGTGATCCATAGATAGATCTGGATTGTCTTGCCTTGTCCTCCAATATATCCCGCAAGTCCGGCACGTTCCCCCGTGGCTTCATGCTTTTTGAGCGATGCCGGGGTACGGTTTTGGTGGAGGGCTTGCATGCCTCTCTGTCGCGGCCACGAGGTGGTCGGTCTGCCGTATTATGCGCTGGTGATGCAGGTTTGTGCGCTTCCTCCTCTAGTCGGGGGAGCAACTTGCGTTTTGGGTAACTTTTGGAGGGGCGTTCGAGTTCATACTCTTCGGCCGCGAGGACCTCGGTCCATCTGTTGGCCAGTAGGTCTTGATCAGCTTGAAGTTGTTGCTGCTTTTTCTTTAGGTTGTTTGCCGTGGCCATTAGCCTGCGTCTGAAACACTCTTGTTCGACGGGATCCTCAGGCACGACGAATTCGTCGTCGTCGAGGCTTGCCTCGTCTCCGGAGGGAGGTAAGTAATTATCATCCTCGACCTCTTCGTCTGCCGCCCTCTCGTGAGGGCTTGCTTTTGCCTCCTCCTGCGCTGGATCGTGCTGGAGGGGGTTGTCTTCGGCACTTTCTGGGGTGTTATTATCTCCTGTGCCGGAATCTCTATTCTTGCCGTGGCGGGATTTAGAGTGGCGCCACTGATGCCGGCGCTTGGGCTGTTTCTTTAAGGAATCAGCCTCCGTTGCTTCTTCGCCGTCCCCATCTTTTGGGGTGTCCACCATATATATGTCGTATGACGAGGTGGTCTTCCAGTGTCCTGTAGGCATTGGTTCTTGATAGTCTCCGGCATCGTCGTCCATACCGTCGATGTCTTTGGAGTCGTAGTCGAGTACGTCGGTTAGATCGTCGACGGTGGCTACGAAGTGGGTGGTGGGTGGGCCCTGAATTTCTTTGTCGTCCGCATCCCAACCATCCTGGCCGTAGTTCGGCCAGGGCTCTCCGGATAGCGAGAGATGCTTCAGCGAATTTAAGATATCGCCGAAGGGTGAGTGCTGAAAGATGTCCGCAGTGGTGAATTCCATGATCAGCGTCCAGTCGGATTCGACCGGCAGGGGCGCAGGAGGTTCGGAGTCCGGCAGAGAGTCCGGCACCTCGGAGTCGTGAGCTTTACACGGGACAAGGTAAGTGTTCGGCTCCATCAACGTAGAAGTTGCAGCTCCCGAGGCGGTGTCCAGCCATCCGTCCTCGATCTGAGCGATCGGCTCCGGACTATGGGTCGGAGCGGATTCGTGTGCGGCCTCCAAGGTGCTGTCCGGCGGCAGAGTTAGGTCGTGCCCATCGTGACAGCATGGCACGCTTGGCTGTGGCTCAGATCCATCGAAGATCAAGTCCCCGCGGATATCGGCCGTGAAGTTTAGGCTTCCAAACCTGACCTGACGGCCAGGGGCGTAGCTTTCGATCTGCTCCAGATGGCCAAGTGAGTTGGCCCGCAGTGCGAAGCCGCCGAATATGAAGATCTGTTCGGGGAGAAAAGTCTCACCCAGGACTGTGTCGTTGGCGATTGAAGAGGCCATCAAGCCTATCGGTGACGACACAGAGGAACTCTCAATGAAAGCACCAATGTCGGTGTCAAAACCGGCGGATCTCGGGTAGGGGGTCCCGAACTGTGCGTCTAGGCGGATGGTAACAGGAGACAAGGGACACGATGTTTTGCCCAAGTTCGGGCCCTCTTGATGGAGGTAAAACCCTACGTCCTGCTTGATTGATATTGATATTGTGGATGTTTACAAGAGTGGATCTACCACGAGATCAAGGAGGCTAAACCCTGGAAGCTAGCCTATGGTATGATTGTAATGGTTGTTGTTGTGTCCTACGGACTAGAGCCATCCGGTTTATATAGACACCGGAGAGGGCTAGGGTTACATAGAGTCGGTTACAATGGTAGGAGATCTACGTATCCGTATCGCCAAGCTTGCCTTCCACGCCAAGGAAAGTCCCATCCAGACACGGGACAAAGTCTTCAATCTTGTATCTTCATAGTCTTGGAGTCCGGTCGATACTGATAGTCCGGCCGATGATAGTTCGGCTATCCGGACACCCCCTAATCCAGGACTCCCTCACTCTCCGTTTCTAAATAGACGTTTCAACCGTGGTATTATAGGAGCATACCACATCACCTTCGCAGGAACCCTCTTCCTGGGGGGCTCACCGTCAACATCACCAGGGTCATCTCGTCTGATCTTATACCATAATGCACCACATACCAGGCATGCGTTCAGATCCTTGTACGCACCGCGGTAGAGGATGCAGTCATTAGGGCATGCATGTATCTTCTGCACCTCCAATCCTAGAGGGCATACGACCTTCTTTGCTGCGTATGTACTGTCGGGAAATTCGTTATCCTTTGGAAGCTTCTTCTTCAATATTTTCAGTAGCTTCTCAAATCCTTTGTCAGACACAGCATTCTCTGCCTTCCATTGCAGCAATTCCAGTACGGTACCGAGCTTTGTGTTGCCATCTTCGCAATTGGGGTACAACCCTTTTTTGTGATCCTCTAACATGCGAACGAACTTCAGCTTCTCCTTTTGACTTTCGCATTGCGTCCTTGCATCGACAATGACCCGGCATAGATCATCATCATCGGGCACATCGTCTGGTTCCTCTTGATCTTCAGCAGCTTCGCCCGTTGCATCATCATCGTGCACATCGTCTGGTTCCTCTTGATCTTCAGTAGCATCACCGTATTCAGGGGGCACATAGTTGTCATCGTACTCTTCTTCTTCGCCGTCTTCCATCATAACCCCTATTTCTCCGTGCCTCGTCCAAACATTATAGTGTGGCATGAAACCCTTGTAAAGCAGGTGGGTGTGAAGGATTTTCCGGTCAGAGTAAGACTTCGTATTCCCACATATAGGGCATGGACTGTCGTGGTTCTAAGTCTGACAGTAGAATGGGGGGTAGGTATGGAGAGGCAAGATCCTAGCTATGGAGTAGTTGTACACACGAGTGTTTAACGAGTTCAGGCCCTTCTCTGAGGAAGTAATAGCCCTACGTCTCGGAGCCCGGAGGCGGTCGACTGGTTTATGTGTATATGAGTTACAGGGGTGCGAACCCCTCTACCAGTGGAGGGGGGTGGCTTATATAGAGGACGCCAGGACCCCGGCCAACCCACGTAGCAGAGGGTTAAAGTACATTAAGGCCGGGCATTACTGGTAATGCCCTACATAAAGTGTCATCATGACCATTAAGACTACTTAATTATAGACCGTTTGGATACAGAGTAGATCCTGAACTCCTGGTGGTCGAGTGAGTCTTCATGGTCGAGTGTCTTCTAGCCGGTCGAGTGGAGTCCCTCTTGGTCGACTGGAAGGTAGCTTCGTTTAAGGATGTCCTTGGGTATGGTATCCTAGATAGGTCCATGACCCTACCCTAGGTACATAACATCATCATTAGCCCCCGAATGGATCGAGGTTCGAGTGAGGAAGGAGTTGATGATTTTCTCTGACCTATTTCCCGTGCTTTGATTATGTCGTATCTTGGATCGGCGATTTTTCTTTCGGTGTTGGCGTCAACTTTTACTTCAGTCGCCTTGATCCATTCTTGTCTTCTGTCAAGTGAACTTTTGAACTTTAGTGAACTTCCGAGCGACGGATCGCAGGAAAGATATCGTCTGACAGATTGATCTGCTGTTAGCGGATTTTGCGGGATCCGAATTTTGGGAAGCGCGTGAAGCGGGGCGGACCGCGGTACTCGGATGGGATAAGGCGTGGACGCCTTGATTTCTGCACCGCCTTTTTCGCCACGTATCGTGCATGCGCGACTGTTTCGGGACGTGACAGGACCGCCCGGACCCACTCGTCAACCACTCAGAAGCGCCCTTATATAAAGCGTCGGGCGAGGGTTTTTTGAACAGTGCCTTCCCATTCTTCTCTCCGCCCTCTTTGCCTCCGCCCACTGCGCCTGTTCTCGCCTCCGCCTATCCACTCCTCGCGTGCTTCGCCGGCGACAATGGTGAAGGAGAAGACGGCGGCCTTAGAGCGCGCGAAGAAGGCGACGGCGACGGGGAAAGCGAAGGGGAGACCGTCCAGTCGGGGCGGATCTTCGTCAAGGTCCCGCCTACCAAAAGGTTGGGTCCAAGGGGATTGGATCCGCTCGACCATCACCGAGACAGATCTCAATGACCTGGCCAATGAGGGACTGATCCCCCACGGGTCAGCAAGGCTTCCGGGGACCGAGTGTCAACCGCAGCCGCAGGAGGGTGAGTGCGTTCTCCTAGCCACTCATGTAGACCGTGGCTTTTCTCTGCCGCCGAGTGTTTTCTTCCGAGGGTTTCTGAATTTCTTTGGGGCGCAACTTCACCATTTCACCCCCAATTCTATCGCCTATCTTGCTGCCTTTGTGTCCATGTGCGAGAACTTCCTGGGTTGTCGACCACACTAGGGTCTCTTTAAGCACATATTCACCTGTCGCTCACAGACAGTGAAAAAGGCGAGTCCGGACGATGAGAGGACTAAGGTTATCCAGATGTGCGGTGGTCTTGGGATTCAGATGAGGAATAAGAGTACTTTCCCGGCCATGACCCTTCCTGAGTCGGTCAGAGGGTGGCAGTCGACTTGGTTCTACTGCCAAGACGAGTCGACGCCGGGGCAGTCGACTGGTCTCCCTCCGTTCTCCATGGACCGAGTGGACAAACCCTCTTCTCTGAAGGTGCTTCCTGAGGAGAAAGCTTAGGTGAAATTGTTGATGAAGCGCGTAGTCCAACTTGTTAGGGACGGAGTGACGGGTATGGATCTTCTGGAGGTCTTCCTTAGACGGCGCATCCAACTGCTTCAGTACCGAGGCCACCCGATGTGGCTGTACTGTGGTACCGAAGACACCACTCGAGTCCATCCAGAAGCGGTCAACGACGCCACACTGGAGAGGTGGGTGGCAGCCATCACAAGGGAATAAGGACAACCCTCGAGGGGCTAGGAGGATCCCACCACTTGACTGTACCTATACACCGGACACGGTATGACCACTTATCTCCAATTGTAATCTTGCTGTATTCATTCTGCTTTGCTGCGAATTGGTCGATTGATCTCTGTTTTGTTGTCTGATAGGCCACCACCGAGTTGTACTCGATGCCCAATGGAGCGCAGACGCCGACTGAAGAGGAGGAAGGAAGTGGGGGTGAAAGCCCGGAGGAGTCGGATTCGGATGCTGACGACGATGATGAGGATGATGACTCTGATGAGGAGGAAGAGGAGGAGGAGGAGGAGGAGGAAGTTGCACCTCCCCGCTCGGAAAGACGCTCGAAGCTTGTCCATGATCCCGCGACTGAGCGTGGTAAGGGGGTCGCAACCGCTACACAGTCGACCAAGCGCCCTCGGACTACTTCTCCGGCGTCGACTGAGAAGGCTCCAAAGCAATCTCGAGTGGCATCGTCGAAACCTGTGAAGGTCTTGCCGAAGATGAAGATGGTGATCCCCACTATCTCAGGGTAATGGTAGTCTTGAGTTTTCCCCGTTTCATGAACTTGTTCTTGGTCGACTCATGGGCCAATCGACTGACTACTGGAACTGCAGTGCTGCTACTTCTGATACTTCGGCCAGGGCTGAAGACCACGAGATGGAGGATGCTGTTACCTCAAAACCTGGTATGACTCTTGTGATGCCGTTTTTAGTCGATTGACTTATTGTCTCTAATTTTGATTCTTTCTGCAGCTTCATCTAACGTCGTTATCAATCTTCCTGACGACGACGACGAGGAACCACCAAGGCAGAGGAGGAGCAAGAAGGCGTCTGCTGGCAAGGCGACTCAGGGCATGCCAGCACCCGAGACGTTGGTCGTGGAGGGAGACAATGTCACTCGGCCTACCGTAACCTTTGCGGTGCCGTTGACGAGTGCTCGTCCTTCATCATCGAGTGCTGCTCAACCTTTGCTTTTCTCAACCTACCCCGTTCCTGAAGACCAAGCTAGTGCTGCTAAGGAAGCAATCCACAAAGCGGGGGTCATGATGGAGCAAGTGAAGGCAATACGAGAAGCCAGCCAGGCAGCCTATGACGCCAGTTCAGCTCTTTAGAGTAATGTTCAGGTCAGTCGGTCACTGCCTGTTCTGTTAGGATATGATATCTAAAAACTCTTCCTTCTGAAATTCTTAGAGTTTGTCCTACACCCACTGGGTGTGTCGATTGAAATTCCGGATTAGTGGGGGCATGCTGAGTGCACCCACTGGGTGTAGTCCCCAAGGCTATGGTCGACTGCTGGCAGTCGACCATAGGCTTTATGTCTTAAGTTTTTTCCTTACTCGACTAGGTCGAATAGATTCATAGACCGGTGGGGGCACGCTGAGTGCACCCACTGGGTGTAGTCCCCGAGACTGTCGTCGACTGCTGGCAGTTGACTATAGTCTGAAGAACATCTCCCGTTTTTTTGTTGTTGTTGGTCGACTGGGCGACTCTAGTGGGGGCACGCTGAGTGCACCCACTGGGTGTAGTCCCCGAGACTATGGTCGAATGTTTGTATTTGGCCGTAGTCTTAGAAATGCTATGATTTTTCCTTACTCACTCGGAAGTGAATTGTCTTTGACATCTGTCGATTGGTTCTTCGTAGAAATCCTGTGACCTTGCGGCTCGTTATACTGAGTTGGAGAACAAACACATTCAGCTCGAGCTCGATCTGAAACTGGCCCAAGAGAACTTGACGAAGGCGAAGGAGGAAGCTAAAGGTATGCTTGGTGAGGCCTTTGACGACTGCCTTTGCCTCTCACTTGTTTCCGAATCTAATCTCACTGTAACTTTGCAGACAAAGTGAGGGATGCCCTAAAGAAGCAAGACCTTGACTTGGCTGAGATGCAAAAAACAGCTTTAGAGAAGACCAAGCTTGCAGATGAGAAGCTGGCTTCAGTGACCAAGCTTGAAGAAGAAAACACCAATCTGAAAGCTGCTCTTGATGCTGCCAACCAGGAGGTCAGTCGGCTGAAAAGTGACAAGACCACCCTGAATGACAAGGCCAGTGAGTTGATGAGAAAGAAGAACGATCTGGAGGCTTATCTGGGTGGACTCGACTGAACGAGGTCCCAAGTCGAGTGCAGGAGTGGAAGAAGTCTTCGGCCAGGTGCGGTGTGGATGTTGCTCTGTCTCTGGTCCGGGTTCACTGCAAGGATGCACGAGAGGACAAGCTGGTGGCTCTTAGGGTGGCTAATACCAAGAAGCACGATTTCAGATCTTTCATGGAGACCTTCATTGCTGCTGCCACTCGGATTGCAGATGGAATTGATCTGGACGAGTTTGTTGCACCTTCCAGCCCTCCACAGGAGGGGTAAAAAACTTCTGAGCTTGATACTTTAAATTTGCCTC
>NW_025226240.1:0-9688 GCF_018294505.1 Triticum aestivum | reverse complement strand
TGGACCCAGCTGTCAGCCTCTCCACGCACAGTACTCTTCCGATGGAAGTCAGTCGTTGACCACATTGACCACGCCGCGTCGAGAGCACCACGGCGGTGGACGACAGTGAGGCCTACGAAGGGGACGATGCGGAGCCGGGGAAGACGCAGCAGTGGATGCCCACGCGAAGAGGAGTACGAGGGTGAGGCTGCCGTCGCCCCAGAATAATAGGGGGTGTGGGTGAGTAGAGGGATGGCCTGGCCAGCGGTGGGAGTAGTAGGGGGCGGTGAGGCCTCCGCCGCATCACAGTCGGCCATGGGAGGTAGGAGCACGAGGCACGACCGGCGCTGGTTTGGGCGGCTGGAGCAAGAAGACCAGAGGTTGAAGAAGCACTACGACCGTTGGATGGACATCGTACGATCACTGGAGCTAGAATCGTGCATATTATTGACTAAGTTGACAAACCCCTCCGTCCCCGTCAACTTAGTAGGCCCACAAGTCAGCCTGCCACTATACTGGGTCCCAGCTAACAGGTGGAGTATTCATTTTTTATGCGTAATAAGCAGGCACTTCCTTGCGTGCGAAGATATAGCTGGTGGGTCTGAGCTGTCAGTGGCGGTAACGTTTTTTTCGTGAAATACTGAGGCCCTTTCGGTGGGTCCCTGATGTCAGGTGGAGGAATCATTATTTTGCGCGTAATAAGGAGGCATTTCCTTGCGTGCGGTCGTGGACCCAGCTGTCGGCGTCTCCACGTACAGTCCACTTCAGATGCATGTCAGTCATTGACCATGTTGATAAGGCCGCGCCGAGAGCACCAGGGCGGTGGACGACGGCGAGGCCTAGGAAAGGAACGACATGGAGGCAGGGAAGACTCTGCAGTTGTTTCCCACGCGGAGGGGAGTACGACTGTACGAGGGTTTACTGGTTCGTCTGCCGTCGCCGGAGAATAATAGCAGGTGTGGGTGAGTAGAGGGATGGCTAGGCCAGCGATGGGAGTACGGTGGGGCGGTGAGGCCTGCGCGGCAGCAGAGCCAGCCACGGGGAGGAGGGAGCAGGCAGTCCCGCCGGCGCTTGTTTGAGCAGCTGGAGCAGGAAGAGCAGAGATTGAAGAAGCACGACGGCCGTTGGATGGCAATCCAACAGTCACTGCTTGTGCGTCATTTTTTTAGGAAAGCCTCAAATCTGTGGAAAATAGCATACAACCCATCTACCATTATTTCTAATAATTTACAGCCCATTTGCTAATTCTTAAGGTTTTTTTGGAGCCCATATTCTTTTTGTTAGCATTACAACCCATACTGTGGCCACGGTTAAAAAAATATACAAAACTTTGCATATTTCGGTGCAGTCCGAACTGTTTTTTAATCCTGAAATTTCGACTCACATTCAAACTGATTTTAAAAATAAATGTATATCAATATAAAATCCAACAAATTCTCCACGCATAAAAATTAATGTAATTTAAAATCTTGAAATGAAAAAAGATATTTGAAACTAATTGCCGGTTTGATGTGTTTTAAAAATGTACAACCCATTTCTCATTACTGATGGGCCATTTTCTCGGCCAGCCGAATGAAAGCTCTCCTCGTCTTGAAAGATTTGCAGCCCAATAGGCCTGACAAAGCGACTTACTTGGCAAATCACAAAAAAACTGGGCTCTGGCCGTGGACCCAGCTGTCAGCCTCTCCACGTACAGTGCTCTTCTGATGGAAGTCATTCCTTGACCACGTTGACCACGCCGCACGGAGAGCACTACGGTGGTGGACGACGGCGAGGCCTAGGAAGGGGACGACGTGGAGCCGGGGAAGATGCGGCAGTGGAAGTCAAGGAGTAACAGTGGAGACAATAGCTTTCATCAAAAATAAACAATGAATACTCGTTGCTCGTCCTCTATATCGAAAAGAATACTTTCATTCGCCGACATGTGGGACGTTGACCATCCTGGTCCACCCGCCATGCACAAAATTATCCTGGTCTACCCCAGTCGTATCGCAGGCCCAACCTTTCCCACTGTAAGTTGTTTGGACGAAGGAACCATCATGACTTCGTTGAATTCCGCTTCTTCAAGAAAACTTACTGTACCCGCAATACTGCTACCACACGCAAAGACCGTACGGCACTGTACCACGTCATATCACTGAAACCCACTAGGCCAAACTAGCCCGCCTAGGTCATCTATTTTGGAACAAAGGGAGTACGTCTCTGCACTGCTATGATTTTGTGTTGCACGTTCTCTGTACTTTTGCTACGATTTTCCTACCCTATGAACCAAATGAGGCCTGAATGTATGTCGACTATTGTCTGATCGATTGCTAAGCCTACAATTTTAGGAGCTAGGGCTATTGGTCGATCGACGAGGGATAAGTATAAGTGTACCACGAGCTCATCAGCCCCAACGTTTCTCTTCGGTGAGTGTTTTGCAAGTACTATAGCTCGCACAGTAGATAGCCTACTAACACCAAGAATCATGAAACAAGCCCTGCTGATATGATAAACAGTTCAAACTTACATCTAAGCATGCCATATATTACATCAAAAGCTGGCGAGGATACATCTATTTCCATAACTCGGAGAGGGTTCGCATGATTCATCGCATGATTCACTATCAAACAAAAGTAGCAAGATCCGCCCACACAAGACAGTGCACTAGCCCTAAGATGGTTTGATAACACGCATCGTTCTGGTAATTAAACGCAGGGCAATGCAAACTATCCTGAAGGATTAGCGCGACCAACTATTTCTTGTCATCGATCTCTCGGGCAATGACCACAGCACGGACAGCGGCATGGGAATCGCGTTTTGGGGCGATGTCCACAGGACTGACCGCGACATCGGAATTGATCTTGGGGGCGATGTCCACAGGATGGACAGCGGCATTGGAATCGATCTCTGGGGCGATGCCAACAGGACGGGCCACGACATCGGAATCATCAAGGACAACCACCGGCACCTGCACAACCCTAACATATTAGCAAGCACATTGCAAATAATCAAAAAGCAAGCACATTGCAAATAATCAAAAAGCAAGCACATTGTAAATAATCAAAAACCACAACTATGGTAATAAGCCATTATTTTTTACCTTGTGCAGCTCACCGGGGGATCTCATCCCTCCGGGGGCCATCTCCTCGTCCTCGATGGGGGCCATCACCTTGGCAGGGGAATACTGCTTCTCAACGGGGAATACTGCTTCTCAGCCGGGGAAGATGCGGCAGTGGAAGCCCACGCGGAGAGGAGTACGAGGGTTCACTGGTTTGGCTGCGGTGTGAGGCTCCCGTCGCCGCAGGGCCTGGCCAGCGGTGGGAATAGTAGGAGGCGGTGAGTCCTCCGCGGCAGCACAGCCGACCACGGGAGGCAGGAGCATGAGGCACGACCGGCGCTGGTTTGGGCGGCTGGAGCAAGAAGACCAGAGGTTGAAGAAGCATTAGAGCCATTGGATGGACATCGTACAGTCACTGGAGCTAGAATCATTAATATTGACTAAGTTGACAAAGCCCTTCGTCCCCGTCAACTTAGTAGGCCCACAAGTCAGCCTCCCACCAAGGTGGGTCCCAGCTAGCAGGGGGAGTATTCATTTTTTTGTGCGTAATAAGGAGACACTTCCGGTGGGTCCGAGCAGACAGCGGTGGGGACGTTTTTTTCGCGAAATACGATGGCCCGTTAGGTGGGTCCCAGCAGTCAGGGGGCAAACATTTTTTTCTGCAAAATATAGTGGCCCGTCTAGTGGGTCCCTGTTGTCAGTTGGAGGAATCATTATTTTCCGCGTAGTAAGGAGGCACTTACTTGCTGCGGCCGTGGACCCAGCTAAGACTCTCCACGTATAGTATACTTCCGATGGAAGTCGTTCCTTGACCACGTTGACCTCGTCGTGTTCCGTTGCATGCATGCGTCCATGGGCGTGGTGCGTCCCCACTGTCAGCCTCTCATGTACAGTCATCTTCTGATGACTCTCGGTTGTTGACCATGTTGACCACACCGTGCGGAACGCACCCAGACTGGAACGACCCGGAGATGGGGAAGACGGGGCAGTGGAGTCACAGATGGAGAGGAGTGGGAAACTTCACTGGTTCTGGTGCGCGGCAGCACAACCGCGGTGCCGCCCACGGGAGACAGGAGCAAGAACAAAGGTTGAAGAAGGAGCACGGCTGTTGGATTAACATCCAACGGTCCAGCTACTAGAATCATTTGTTGATTAAGTTGACAAAGCCGTGCTTACACGTCCGCTTAGCAGGCCCACAAGTCAGTCATCAAATCTGACGGGTCCCAGCTGTCAATGGGATGAATAATTTTTTTTCACAAAACAAGGAGGCACTTCCTTCCGTGCGATGATACAGCCGGTGGGTCCCAACTGTCAGGTGGAGGAAACATTTTTTTCCAGCTTAATAAGGAGGAACTTTCCTTGCGTGCGACCATGGACCTCGTGGGTCCCAACCGTCAGGCTCTCCACATACAGTCCTCTTCCGATGACTCTCGTTTGTTGACAACGCTGCACCGGACACAGCGAGGCGGTGGACGATGGCGAGGCCCCGAACGGGAACGACTCGGAGATGGGAAAACGTGGCAGTGCAGTCGCAGATTGAGAGGAGGAGAAGGGTTATAACTGGTTCTATTGAAATTCATATCAAACTCAGGTTCACAGGACACTTTCATATTCATAGCCAACATTCACTATCAACAACTCAAAAGATTCATATATACACAAGCTCAGCATATCTATGCATCCAAATGATTGATAGATCACACGACAATATTCATACATAATTCACAAAAAGATTCATATATACACATGTTCAGTATGTTTATGCATCCAAATGATTGAGATCACAGCCAATATGATCCATGGACGAACTTTAATTACCTAGGATATAGACTGGTAAATGGTGTTCAATCAGAGGTACTTCTTGCAATGACCACAACACGGACAGCGGCATGGGAATCGAGTTTTGGGGCGATGTCCACAGGACTGACCGCGACATCGGAATTGATCTTTGGGGCGATGTCCACAGGATGGACAGCGGCATTGGAATCGATCTCTGGGGCGATGCCAACAGGACGGGCCACGACATCGGAATCATCAAGGACAACCACCGGCACCTGCACAACCCTAACATATTAGCAAGCACATTGCAAATAATCAAAAAGCAAGCACATTGCAAATAATCAAAAAGCAAGCACATTGCAAATAATCAAAAACCACAACTATGGTAATAAGCCATTATTTTTTACCTTGTGCAGCTCACCGGGGGATCTCATCCCTCCAGGGGCCATCTCCTCGTCCTCGATGGGGGCCATCACCTTGGCAGGGGAATACTGCTTCTCAACGGCGACTATCTCCTCAAACTCGGTCTTGAGCCTCACATAGGTGGCAATCAGAGTTCCTGGGGTAGGCACGGTGGGGCCCTTGCTGTTCTTCCAACTTTCTTTGAGGAGTACGTCCTCCAACGTCCTCAACTCTTTGGCCAGTGCTTGTTTCTTGGAGTTCTTCGTCTCCACCGGTAATGTCAGGCACCGCCGGGGCGCGCAGGTGATGGGTTTGCCGTTTGCGTTGCACCATGAGCAGGACTTTGATTTATAGGGCGACGTGCATGCATTAGCATGCTTTGACAGCGTGAGCGTGAGTGTCTGACGTGAAGTATTTCATTTTCATTTTGCTGACGAGGGTGCGTTGCAGCGACGAGTCCGTGGTTTGATTCCCCACATACGCATAATTTTGGTTTTTACAGTATTTCTTTCTCCATTCATAGGTAGACCCGCGTAGATAGATAAAGAACACAAGCTGATGAGGCGCATGCAGACTGTTTGACTGGTCAACCATACAAATACGGAGCTATATGCTGAGCCAGCGACTGTATAATCACCATATCTCGTATACAATGATCAAAGTGAGCTATCAAGACAAGTTCGATGACTGCCAATGCATTTTACTCGATAATAAATGACCAGGATTGAAGGGGAATCCTAATTTGCTTCGTCTTCTATCCTTGAGCTCTTGACAAACCAATGCACTATACAGTTGTCCGGCCACTCCACCCCAGAGCTCTCACCAAGCGTCGTTCATGCCACCGCGCCGCACACTAACTGGTAAGGCAGCGATGGCATCCCGCCATGCCGAGTTCCTCGCCGCCCACGAACACACACAAAATGGTAGGGAAGCGACGGCATCCCGCCGTGCCAAGTTCATCGCCACTCGCGACCTCACAACTATGTGGGAGGAATTTGAAGATGCCAAGGCCGAATGGGCGGTAGAGCAAGAGGCGGCCAAAGCCACACAGAGGGAGCGGAAAGCACTCAAGAAAAGAAAGGCCCGCCGCCGCAAGAAAGAAAAGGATGCACGCGCTGCTGCGGAGAGGTCGGCGGAGATCCAAGCACGGTGGGGTGTCGCCGACAAAGCCGAGAAGGAGAACGACGACGTCTGGCCAGCATGTGAGAAGTAGTAGTACTAGTAGTTAGTGTGTGTGTCTGTGTCTGAGTACGAGCATGTACCAGTACTACTAGTTACTACTGTAGTTTTTAGAGAAAATTACCAGTACATTAGCCTAGACTAAATGGAAAAATTCCTATCCTATGCATCAAATGGCATTTCTTTCTCTATAGGAATTGAGATGCATATCATCTCACTTCCTATGATTTTCATATTCCTATCCTATGAACAAAAGGAGGCCTCTGTTGGAGTAAATACTGTAGCTAGCAGTACTGCTGGTACAGTAGTTTTCTTCAAGAAGCGGAATTCAACGAAGTCATGATGGTTCCTTCGTCCGAGCAACTTGAAAGTGGGAAGTGGGCCTGTGATTTGACGGCTCATTAGTCATTGTTACTGCAGCGCGACGACCTGGGTGACTCTCCCTTGGAGTTCTGCATGCATGGCAAGTGGACCAAGATGGTCGACGTCCCACGTGTTTGCGAATGGAAGTATTCTTTCCGATATCGAGGAGCAAGGAAACCGCGTGGTATAGTATCACTGCTGATTGGTTCGCAAAAATAGTATCACTGCCGATTTATAATTATTTTTTATTTCTGATGAATGCTAGCGTTTCAACTCTTACGACGAAGGGTGCCAAACACGGCACGTGCTGGATGTCCCACACGTCAGCGAAAGGAGTGGGACATGAATAGTGTGGTAGAGCCCAGCGTAAAAAAATAGCGTGGTAGAGCGTCTCCACTTTTTCCACTTCTGGGTCGGAGACCACACGTAGTAGTACTTAGTGGTATGAATGATACAAAGTGCGACCTGGAGAGAAAGACACACCTAGTTGGAAGGTCTCGGGGCATACACGTAAACAAATATAAAAGTTAATATGTGCCTCCAACTAATATAGTAGTAGTAGAGTACTTAGGCACGTACTCCACAACATCACCGTGCATTGCACGTAAAACATTTAGTGGTAGTACATAGTAAGAGACAAATGCCGCCCAAGAGTTCCCTTCTCGACCTCCTTTTGGGTGTTTGGTAGAGTGTATGGAGGGTGCATGAGTCCACACTAGTTTAGCACAAATACACTAGAAGCATGCATGAAGAGAGCATGCATGAAGAGGGGTGTTGAGTTGAGCATGCATGAAGAGGGAACAACTATGCTGAGACGAGAGCGCAACCAAACACACCCTGTATGCCACACATGTTCATACCATTTGTGCCTTTCTACTTCACTTACTGCGCTACATTACTCAGGTTCGTACGTCCACTCCTGGGTACATGTCCGTCTTGTAGTTCCAGTGCCACGTGTTCTTCATATAGATGGAACGATCATTGCATAACACGTGCACCATGATGCTAGATGTCTCGCATGTTGGCAAAAGGATGAACAAAGCTCACGTAAAAAAATAGAGTGGAAGAACATAGATTCCAGACGACCGAGAAGGAGCAAGGAACCTCGTGGTGGAGCGTCTGCACTCATAATATTTAATATTATTCAGCGATATAAAATTAACCAATCATCTCCACAGTGGTCTGGAAGAGTACGAAACACGACAGCCCAGTGTAGTTACATCATACTAGTACATGGCTAACCCACACTATCATCATATTTGTTGGCTTCCATGCAACACCTATCTCTAGTAATCCAGCAGCCTGTATCGCTTCTCCCTCCTCGTCTCTATCAAAGTGCGGCAGGCTGGCGTTTCTGCCGTCTATTGAGGTCGGTTAACTATCACATGTTAGCGACATGCCAATAGCATTCTAAAAAAAAATTCCTTTCACGTTCCGTTTTCAAAAATAAAAAAATCCTTTCGTGTACGAATTTGCTTGTATGCTTTGAGCAACTTGCATGTCCTATACTGCTCCTGTTTGATACTCTAACTTAGCTAGAGGTTAGACTATCTCATGACTAACCCTGAACTAACTGTAGCCATAGAGGTGTTTGGGTGACAGGGTTAGATTGACAATAAATGCACTTCATGGAGAGAGAAAAGTGATTTTTCAATGGTCCCAATGAGAACTATCTCCAGTTAGCACCTCTTGGGTGGGATAGTTTTTTTTGGTGGGTTCGGTGCAACTTGCTCCAATTTAAACCCTCATGCTTGGATACTTTAGGGCTATTTGAACCCCAACTAGCTCAAACTAACTCTAACCCATGGATCCAAACAGGGCCTATGGCCAGTTTCGACGCGGAGCAGTCGCGTGCACCGGGAAGCGGCGCTCTCTCGGCCGTCGCGCCACTTCAAAGACTGCGCAAGTGAGAGGTCGCCTCCGCTCTGGACGGGCATTAATGCGGCACTGACGCTCCAGGGCGACGCTGGCCGTTTCACGCGGGAAGCGTGCGCTGGCAAGGGAGTATAGGTTTTGAACCGTTTCAAGTGTAGTAGTAATGGTAGTTTGCAAAACTACTCAACTATTGCACTCAGTTTCCTAATAAATTGTGGTAAAAAACGTTACTCCACAGCCCGCTTCCCTTCTCCTTCCTGCTCGTGATTTACATGGCCATGTTAACGTGGTTGTGGCAAAAAAATGTCACTTCCTGCTAGTGATTTGCATTATATAATTACAAGCAAGATTCTCGTGCATTGCATGGAACATCAATATGCATTTTTTTTTACAAAACACCTGTTGTGATTGACCCATGCAGGAGTAATCCCATGTGTAAAAACTAATGATATCTCGAGAATTTTATCGGAAAACTGGTATCTCGAGAATGTCATCAAAAAAATGAAAGATGAGAGATAAGGCGAGGAGGAGTGGAGCGTGGTGGTGACTGGTGGTCGGAATGGGCGGCAGCATGGGGATGGACGGCGCCAGCAGGCGGCAGCTGCCACCATGCATGCTAGATTGTTCCAGAGACTTATTCCTTTTTTAATTGCTGAGCAATGAGGTTACGGGAGATAATGATGTGGAGGGAGGTGCGGGTATCTTTTGTAAAATTATCATAGTTTGCTTCCCATCCGTCAGATATAGATCATACGGTCTGTATTACAAGATGGCAGGCACACCATCATCGCCAACTCGATTTTTTATAAGGGTACAGATGATAAGTTTGCTGACTACTAAAGTAAAGTGGAATCCGTCCATGTCATGCAAGTAAATAAAGGTGATTGTTTATCATACGGGTAAGGTTGGATGAAGGGTGGTAGGAACAAATGCTCCGCCTAGAGCATGTGTGTGAGAGATGGAGTTTTAGTGGTTGTGTGGGGTGTGTGTGTGAGAGAGAGAGAGATGGAGTCTTAGTTTGTGTGTGTGTGTGAGAGAGAGAGATGGAGTCTAAGTGTGTGTGTGTGTGTG
>NW_025226239.1:0-11483 GCF_018294505.1 Triticum aestivum | reverse complement strand
ATTACAGATTAGTAGCATTGCTTTGCTGCAGAAATAGAACAGCACTCCATAATTGCAGAAATTTTTTGTGTTCATCAAATGTATGCATCTATCTGGGAGACAGAGTTATAAGTTCTTTGAGTGTGCTTTTGAGCTATTGTCAGCGGGTTTGCATGACTAGGAAGGATGCTGCTGTGTTTTTTAATTGCAATTGAGTCAGCTATGCAGGTAAGATATCCATTAACTGTTAAAGCCAGTATTTCCCCCTTGAGCAGTATATCAATTTTTCTTCTGCCATTCTCCCTTTTTCAAGGGAAAAAACCCACAGTATTTCCCCCCTGCAAGATTTCTTTGCCTCTGCAATTTGGTTTCCTAGAAAACCTTTGGACGTTAGAGAAACATATTTGTTAATTAATTCGGGTATTTTTTCCTAGAAAACCTGAAGTTTGATTATGGTATGCTTGTTAGAAATAACAAGTTTGGACTTTGTGAATTTTTTGGTTTATCAATTGACTGCGGAGTACATTTCAATAATCAAATAGAAAAGTATGCTTTTGGTCCCTCAAGTTCCCCAAAAGTATAGACTTGGTCCCTCAAGATTTTTTGGTATACATTTGGTGCTTTAAGTCTCAAAACCGGATAAGATCGGTCCAAAACCAGATTTTAAGCATGTTGACCAGGTTCGACCATGTTGACCAATGAATGATAAATTCAAAAAATAGCAAAAAAATTGTGAAATAAAAATATTGGCTAGAGCTCCTTGGATGTTATTTGACCATAAAATTTACACGCACCTAGCACACCCAAGCATGTGGGCTGTCACGAAATTTCAGATTTTTTAAATTTACTATTTACCGGTCAAACATGGTCAACACGGTCAAACCCGGCCAAATCCCGGTCAACATGCTCAAAATCTGGTTTTGGACCAAACTTATCAGGTTTTGAGACTTGAAGGATCAAATGTATAAAAAAAATCGAGGGACCAAGTCTATATTTTTTAGGGAACTTGAGGGAACAAAAACATATTTTTCTCATAATCAAACGATAGCTAGCTAGCTGCTTAGACATGAATTATGAAGTGAAAGTACAGTACATTTCATTTCAATATGCAAATATTGTACTTGTCGCCTATAAGCTTAGCAATAGATGATGCGGCAAGATCATATAGCCAGCAACTTGGCTATACTATTAACCAGTGGCGGAGCTACGGTAGAAAACAAGGGCGGGCCGGTACAAAAGAAGACCCATAATTTTCAAGCTCATGGCTGAGTTTACTCTCAATCTCCACTGTAATTGCTATGAGCTGGGCGGGCCACGGCCGATTTTATCAACATGTAGCTCCGCCAGTGCTATTAACCATGCTCTTAGACAGGCAGACCTGTCCGATTTGTTTGTACGGACCAACTAGATAACTGTGTGGTGCACATTTTCATGTTAAATACTCATAAGCTAACAAATATCCATACGAGCCAGCTAGGGAACTGGGTGATGCACATTCTCAAGCAAATAGCATATCATTATATTGGTACGAGTCAGTTAGAGCCGTATGGTAGTATGGTACACATTCTCAATTCTAAGCCAAAGGGTACAAGCTAAACCAATATATCCGTAAGACCCAGGGAACCACTTAATACACATTCTCAAGCCAAATATACACACCAAACCAATATATTGAGCGAGCTAGAGAACCACATGGTGCACATTCTCAAGCCAAAGAGTTCACACAAAATCAATATATTCGTACAAGCTAGATAGGAAACCGCATAGTCTACATTCTTAAGCCAAATAGTACTCGCCAAACCAATATATTCGTAAGAAACAGCTAGGAAACCGCATGGTGCACATTCTCAAGCCAAATAGTACACATCAGACAATGTTGTATTTGTAAGCTAGGGAACGACATGGTTCACATGGTCTAGCCAAATATAGAACTACACGCCAAACGAATATATTCATATGAGCCAGCTAGGAACAGTGTTATGCATATTCTCAAGCCAATTAGTACACGCCAAACGGATTTGGCACCAGTCTTGGGGAACTTATAGCTTTCTGTTGTGTTCTGCAGCCGTATCCAAAATGTGTGATTCCTCAACGAAAAAGCATTAAGTATTTTTTAGAAAAAACTGCCTTTAACATAGGTTTTTTCTGAGATTGTTTTGCAGACTTGTTGGGAATTAGTATCATATTTATGCAGAGTTGATGTTGTTTTCTTTCTTCCGAATTACTCCCTCTGTACCGAAATACTTGTAGTTGGAGGAAACTAGTACAAGTACCCCCAACTACAAGTATTTCGGTACGGAGGTAGTAGTACTTTTGCATGAGCATTTTGCCCAGTTTGCTGTATTTGTATCAGATTCAGATATTTATGCATTCTAACTATTTGGTTACCTGCTTCTGTACATGTGGAATGGGATCAGACTCATTCAAAAATAGCACTAGGATTTTGACGTTATGAAAGCCGACAACAAGCCACATTGCACTTCTATTTTCAGCTTTCAGCTTCGACGAACATCATTTTGTGTCACTTTTGCCGATGGCCTCAGCCTCTCAAAAAAACACTCACACCATTATTGTTCCTGGGCTATCCATAGAGTTCAGTAGAAACAAACAAACCAACCAACCAACGAATAACAAACAATACCCGTCGAAACTGTTCTGTTTGATAGCAAAGTATTATATAAACAAAAGTATCAAAAACTACAGTAATTTTGCATGTAGGTGTGAGATACCATCGTTTTATCAAAACAAAGTATTTTGAAGTATTCACAATACATAGAACCTGTTTGGTTGTTGCCGCATAACGCAGTAAATTTTGCTGTTTAGCCGTTGCGTTTAAGCACTCAACAGCTCTGTTTTTTAAAAAGAGGTTTGGTTTTTTTATGCAGAAAAAAACTGCAGTTTGCTCAATACTACAATATTAAAAGCACAATTGTTAGGGGCAACCAAACTCATTGTAAATAAAACTATGGTAATCTCGAAAACTGTAGTATTCTCAAAATACTTAGAAAATACTTTGTTATCAAACGGAGCCTAACTGTTGAGACATCGAACTTGGTTTACAAACAACATTTCATAATAATAAAAAATCCAACCAAGTTTGCATACTCTACTTGAGATCTTCAATGTCATGACAAATGCCAGCATGAAAGGAGCTTACATAATTTTCAAAACGTTTTGGTATAAGAAACAATCTTTCTGGATCCAGCTTCTAACAGATAGCCCACAGCTTAGCAAGCAGTCGCAAGAGAATCATCTTCGATTTCGCTGCTCGTTCAAGGTCGCAATGAGACCTCTTCTCCTTTGACTGAAACACTGAAACTGGATTTGTTCTTTTTCTAATTTTTGTTCTCCGCTTGTCTTGTATCACTTGTACTACCAACTAATTTGGATTACACAGGCTGATGATGCCTGGACGGCAGCATGCAGCGTTGTATTCTACGCAACTTCATTGCACGGCCTGCAGGCTGATGTTATCATTAATCACTAATCAAGTACGCAGTCAAACCATAAGTTGGAAAAGTTTTCCAAATGATACTGATAATAAGGAGCTGCTACAGAGGTTGGGCTGAATAACCTTTTAGTTAGCCATGTTCATCGTCTTACTGCTCATTCTCGGCTTCGAGCCATTCATCGCCGCCGGCGATCCACTGGAACAGATCTGCCACACCAGCATCCCCTATAATAGCACCTACCAAGCTAACCTTGAGCTCCTATCTAGTGTGCTATCCAGGAATGCCTCATCCACAAGAACCAAGCAGCCCAAGGGCTTCGTCGGAACTGACCAAGACCCCATTTATGGCGCCGCACAGTGTCCCGGCGACACCATCGCATCTGCATGCTCCAGCTGCATCACTGCCGCATTCCATGATGCTTGGCGGCTCTGTGGATCGCAAATGGACATGCATTTCCTGTATGGGGGCTGCATTGTCCACATCTCCACCGAGGACCTCCTCTACAACTCCAGGTTTTTGCTACACAAGTTGCTGATCTTTAGGGACACCACGGATCGTAGCAATTCACCCGTTTGGGTCACCACCAACTTCACCGACACCAGCATTGATGGCAACATCAAGGTGCTTCTCCAAGAGACAGCCAAACAGGCAGCCTACAACTCTACAATGATGTACGCCACTGGCCGCCTGGATGTCTCCCGCGGACTCCCGCTGCTCTACTCTATGGCGCAGTGCAACCTGGACCTACCACCGAATGACTGCTGGGATTGCCTCGACAATATCAGGAGCGCAGCAAGGGGTTCCTTCCACGAGCAACATGGTGAATGGATTGCTGGTGTGTGGTGTAATTTCAGGTACAGCACGTATCAGTTCTACAATGGCCAGCCCACGAAGCAGATTCTCTGGTCGGATGCTCTAGATCCCACACCAAACATGCCGGCGCCAGGGCCAGTTGGTGTTCCAAGGCAGAAAGATAAGAGTAAGACAATATGTTATTTCTTTCCCCAAAACTAGTCTGTCTTCCTTTTTTCTTCTTCTAAAGGGCATTTTCTCCAAATCTTATACTCCCTCTGTCCCACGATATAAGATGTTTTTGCAAGCTAAACAGCTTGCCAAAACATCTTATATTATGGGATGGATGGAGTATCTGTTTTGTATTCTTATTTCCTATCGCATCTTTATTACACAGAAATTGACTATACTGCAGCATCCTTATAGTGCTAAGTAGCCTTTCTATTGGTGCCCATCAGACTCAAGCATTGAGTTAAATGAGGTTTTGGAACTTATACATGATCATAGCTGTCAAGACTTTCACGATATCTGAATGACTTGGGAGTTCTACAACTCTTACTGGAATACAATAACCCAGTTGACAAGTAGATTTATGGGTACAGAACACCTTTCGATATAGATCTAATGACCGCAAATCAATTTTTATTATTCTAAAAGACATAATTAATTCACCCATATAGATCTAATGACCGCAAATCAATTTTGATGATTCTGGAAGACATAATTAATTTACCTGGGTGGGGTGACAGCTACCCTTTGATCAACGCTTTAATTCAACAACCATGCTTGCGATGCAGCCTTAGACTATATTATATGTTGAAATATTATTTATAACATACAGAAAATGTCCATTTTTAACACTAAACTATTACAAAATTTTGTATTTCCCTTAACATCCAAAACAAGTTGTGCTCAACCTTGAACTATTGAATCCGTTCAATTTACCCCATTGGCCCTGTTCCAAGTTGTTTTAGCTGACTCGGAAAACACGTGCTGTACCTCTATACATCAGCAAATCCCCATCTTGGTAGCTTGAGTAAAAAAAAACAGAGAAACTAATTCTCACAATACTATTTTCTTTTTTTTTAAGTTCGCAATACTATTTTCTGATTTCCCTGGTTTTTTGATTTTTTTTGAAATGTTTCATATTTTTTTATCTTCACTTAAGCTGCAAACATGGCAAGGGGCTGCCGTGCAGAAGTGATGCTACATGTCTGCCACGTGTCATCCAAATCAGCTTAAAACCGCTTGGGATAGGGCCAAAGAGCTACAGTGAACAGATTCAATCTTTCAAGGTTAAAAACAACTGGTTTCAGATCTTAAGGTTGAAAAGTGAACTTTTGCAACAAGAGGTTATAATATGCTAGAACATTCCTCAAAACATAAATACCAAAATTTATTGTGTAGTTACATTCGTTGATTTGTCTAATCAACTAACCACCTATGTTTGTGTGAAATCTTTCGTTTTAGGGCATATAATAAAGGTATGGATCATTACCACTGCTATGCTTCTACTAGCATCATTTTTGTGCTTCATCGTATGGTTTAAACTAGTCAAAAGGAACATTAAAGGTTAGTTATGGAAATGCTGCTGTACTCACAAATCTCTTAGGCTGTTTAGATTCGTATATATTCGCTTACCTGAAAGGATTACATAAACTCTGATTTTCGAATTTTCGTAGCTCTCAGGAAGATGAAGAGCTAGTCTGGGGGATAGGGAGGAGTTCAGAGCTCAAGCTTTTTAACTTTTCACAACTATCAGATGCTACGAGTAACTTCTCAGATGAAAATAAATTGGGGCAAGGTGGCTTTGGCCCAGTATACAAGGTAAAAGAACACATTTATCCATGTACACAATGAGAACAAAAATCAAACCTAGTAGATTTTATACATGTAGCTTTAATTTTACTCACAAGCATGGGGGGTTACTGATCAGAAGATGAGTAAACCGCTTCTATTTCGCAAGATGATATCACTGATCAAGCACTTTTAAACCTCCACAGGGCCAGCTTCCTGAAGGTTTGGAAATAGCAATTAAGAGACTAGCTTCGCAGTCTGGGCAGGGTCTCACAGAGTTTAGAAATGAAGTCCAACTCATAGCCAAGCTCCAGCACACAAATTTGGTTAGGCTATTGGGATGTTGCTCTCAAGGAGATGAGAAAATATTAATCTATGAATATTTGGCAAATAAAAGCTTGGATTTCTTTATCTTTGGTATTACTCCTTGTAGTTTTCTGTTACAGATTATGGGTTAACTCTATCTACTAAAATTATCCCCACAGCCTTCCTCCCCCTCTAATATACATATATCATTAACTTGTATACAGATGAAACTAAAAATGCTTTATTGGAATGGAACAAAAGAAAAGCGATTATCGAAGGGATAGCACAAGGACTTCTATATTTGCATAAGCACTCACGGTTACGGGTCATACATAGAGATCTTAAAGCAAGTAACATTCTTTTGGACTGTGAAATGAATCCTAAAATATCAGATTTTGGGCTTGCAAAAATATTCAGCTCAAATAATACTGAAGGGAACACAAAAAGGATTGCTGGGACATAGTAAGCTCTTCTTACAAGTTAGTCCATCCTGCACAAGTCAGCCACATATAAAAAACTGAAATAGAAATTTATTTATTTTCCCTACATTTTCAGTGGGTATATGGCTCCCGAATATGCTTCAGAGGGTCTCTTTTCGATTAAATCTGATGTATTCAGCTTTGGTGTGCTGATTCTTGAGATCATCCATGGAAAAAGGAACTCATGCTTTCATCAATTTGGGGACTTCTTCAACCTTCTTGGATATGTAAGATCATCAAAAGTTTCATGATATTCGATGTCCCAAAGTTTCAGATTTTTTTTGTTTTTTTAATTTGTTTTGAATTTTCTGTATTCAATATGTAAATTTACTTTGTTTATCTATTGACCTTTATTTAATATATGTCTCTAAACTCTTGCTAGGCATGGAAGTTGTGGAAAGAGGAAAGATGGCTTCAGTTCATCGATGAATCAATAGTTTCAGAGTCTGACACTTTAGAGACAATGAGGCGTATCAACATCGCATTGCTGTGTGTGCAAGAGAATGCGGTTGACAGACCCAGCACAGCAAGTGTGGTTGCAATGCTAAGCAGTGAAAGTATGGCCCTGCCTGAACCTAAGCATCCGGCGTATTTCCACATAAGGGTTACAGAGGAAGAGCCACCTAGTGCTAATGATGTCACAGTGTCTACTCTACAGGGCAGATAGTATCATCCTGCATGATGTGTTTTTTTGTGTGTGCTGCTTTACCGAGCGGGCTCCCTCTGATTTAACACTAAAGTTCTGACAGACACACACAAACCTTTGGACTTTGGTTAAACATGGCATGAATAGAAGACAACTCATTTACTAATGTCAGTAAAACATGACTAACTAGTGTTTATACTGTAATGTTGAATCATAAGCATACACCTCAGTTGTTGATGACGAACTGTGAGGTAGAGTACATTTCAGGTTGGTGTTTCCCTTTGTGTAGAAATAAAAGGGTGGTAGGCTAAGATTAAGATTAAGCCTTTGTACAGAAATCATAACCATAAACATAAATGGGCTATATATTTGGCATATGCACTGAATTGATTCAATGCAGTGGTAAAATCCCCGAAGCTGACCTCGTTTGAAGGATCGATTCGTTCGACAGAAACACACATACGGCATATCCTGCTCGATGTGTTTTTGTGCCGCTGATTCACTTAGTGTCTTAGGGGGCGCCTTTTGTTTGACACACACATACCTTTGGTTAAACATGGAAAGAAAGGAAGACAATCTATCTACTCATCTTCAAACAGCAAAAGCAGATGGCTAATGAGTTTGCATATCGTGACGCTGAATGACACGCGGTCACCTCGGTTGCTAATTACGCTGTAGTGACGACTTCCTGTTGGTGAACGATGGATTGTGAAGTACTCCCTCCGTAAAGAAATGCAAGAGCGTTTAGATCACTACTTTAGTGTTCTAAACACTCTTATGTTTCTTAACAGAGGGAATACAGTACATTTCAGGTTGGAGTGTCTCTTTGTGCAGGAATGGTAATGCCTACCTACAAACAAACCTAAGGGTGATGCATATTATTAGCCAGGCATAGAAGCTTGTGCACTGAAATCCTAAGCATAAAACATCCCCGGTGCTGCAGAATGGCTATCATTACTGAATCCCCCAGCAAAAATCCCCAAAGCTAACCTCAACGGGTGGATCGAAATCGCGGGCTACCTGTCGTCTTCGGGCGAGGGAGGAGGAAAGACGCCGCCTCGACCCACCCTCGCCGTCGCCGCCGACGCCGACCGCCTCCGGATCCATCGGGGGAGAGCCGCCGGAGGTTGCTGCGAAAGATGCAGAGCCGCCGATGACGGCACGGGCATTCCTACTCCGCGCAGCGACCTGGCACGTGCAGATTTTGGGCCGACCCAAAGTAGCTCCAGACCGTTTTTTCCTTCTTTTTTTTTGTTTCTCCTTACGGTTTTCTTTTTTATATTTTTCATTTCCGTTATTTCCTTTCTTTTAAATTTTCGTTTTTCCTTTTATTTTTTCACTTTAGTCTTTACTTTCCGCATTATTTCTAATTTTTCTTTTCTTTTACATTTTTCTTTTAGTTTTTTCATTATAAACATCTTTTCAAATTCCTGAGCTTGTTGAAATCATGAACATTTATCAGCCCCCCCTCCCGTCCCACCCATGCACAAAAATAAATAAACATTTATCAATTGGCATTTTGACATTGTTGACATTTCCTAAATACGCAGATATTTTTTGGAATTCGCAAACAATTCTTAAATTCATGAAGTTTTCAAACTTGTGAACCTTTTTTATTTAATTTTGACCGTTTTCAAATTCAAAAACATTTTTACAAGTTCGTGGAAATCTTCTGAATTTTCTAAAAAAGTTAATTTCTTGCACATTTTTTGAAAAATTATGAACTTTTTTTTAATTGATGTTCGTCTTTTGATATTTGGGAACATTTTTTTAAGTTCATGAACATTTTTTGTTTGACGGACATTTTTGTTAAAATGCGTGAACATTTTCAATAAATTAATTAACGTTTTCTTTGAATCAGCAATCATTTTGTGAGTCAATGAATGCAGATCACGTGGATGGTAATTTTTTAAAATCCCTAGTATTTTTTGTGTTACATGACAACTTTCTCTTCTGATCATGACAATTCATGTTAAAATTTAATGGCAATTTTAGTTAGATTGCGTGGCAATTTCGGTGTCACTGGAAAACACTCCGAGGTGATGTTCCCCAGATGTTGGCGTCCTTTATGTTCCGCGCCTTTATAATAACACAAAAAATAGTTTAGGTTGTACACCTTTATCACAATGTAAGGTATCCGATTTTCTCCCAATGTTCCATCAATTAACCGAGCAATTCTATTTCTATAGATAGAGCCCTAGAAGCTCCAGTTTAAAAGAAATGTAAGATATTATGAAAATGACAGTTGGGTGATAGGCAACCCTATGTTGTTCTTGATTGTTATAAGGGCATTTTCAATAGGGCCAACTCATTATTTGCCCCACTTTTGCTTTGCCTGGTCCAATATACCCCATCATACACTGCAATTGATGAGCCTTTCCCAAAGCCAGGATTGATAACAACTTAATGGACCGACCAAGTCGCTCGCCAACCTCTATGTGGTAGGGCGACAGTCTACTGCACAGAGCGGCAAATTTTCTTTTTAAGGGCACATAGAGCAGCAAATAGGGTTTGTGGCAAGAAACACATCTATGGTGGGTGGAGATGGGCCCCCAAGCCAGCTCGATGACTTTGGATTTGGGCCAAGCATTTAGTCCCCATGGGGCCCAAGCAAAGCACAAGCTTTTGGACCAAATCTTCTGCATCCGGGGGAAACGTCGGCCCGCGAGCCTAGTGCAGCAAACAAACAATAAAATTGACTGAGCATAAGATCTTGGTTTGCAATATTTACACATAGCTTCAGATTGCAAAGAGGTGGTCAATGAAATCCGAGATGGCACTGCAGGCTCATTCGGAGGAATCATCAAGGAGATACAGGAGAGGGAAAAGGCCTTTATTTCATGTAATTTTGTTCATGGACTTCGAGCTACTAATTATGAAGCTCATAAGATAGCTAGACTGGGTACTTTGTTGCCTCAGGGTAGACACATTTGGTTGGGCATACCACATGATGTTTTTGTAATTCCCGCAAACATTGTGATAAATTAATAAAGTATGGCTGTCTTTGCTAAAAAAAACTGACTGAGCACACTACTAGGAAAAGGGCTATAGATGGAATTGACACTAATGACGCACCAGACATGTGGTGCGCCATTAGTATATACTAATGGCGCACCACCTTCTGATGCGCCATTAGTGTTGAAACTACTAATGGCGCACCCTGCCCACGGTGCACCATTAGTACCAAATTCGTTTTTCTTTTAACATTCCATGTTTTCTGCAGTGACACACGTTGCACGCTCATCCTCCTAAGCCCCAAATATTCCATGGCCACGTATTTCGACCCGGACCGTCAGTCGAACGTAGACTACACAAATGTCAAGAAGGTTCTTGATGATGTTCTCCCCGGCTACGCCAAATCTGGAGGCACCTTCACCAGGCATATTCGTAAGTACGGCAAGCACGTGTTCTCCCACAATACGACGTTCTGCTGCGTCAAGCAGCCGCCTGGCGGTCAGAAGGGTGCCTACTACGCCATCCATCACATGCGGGCGATCGTACGGGACCATCATCAACTTCTGCTACCGAGTAAACTCAAAGATTGGGCAAAGAGCGTGTCGGCAATCCAGGACGCGGACCTCCGACAAGAATTCTTTCGCATCCAGTCGGAGTTTGCGGAAATCATCCATCAAGATGTCCTTCGTACCTCGGGGCAGTTCTACCTCAGAAATCAACCGTCCAACAGTGACATCGACACAATGCTACAAATGCAGGCTGACAACGACCGTTATTTCATGACTCCCACGATAGACGGCGGCTTCATCCACGCTCTGGTCCCTTGAGTCGAGTCGAAAGCAGTGATGCTGTGTCTAGTTCTGAAACATCGATTGGCTCATGTTGTAATTAAACTTTAATGAACTTGTAGTATGTCTCTTTGGTTTCGAGAGTCGTTCAACTTAGATGTAATCGATGCTATTAATGTCTTGCTTTTCTCTTCCGATCGTTCTGTTGCATACTTATATATTGCTTATGTATTGTCTGTGAATTGGTACTAACGTTTCGTTTGGCTAGTGCATAGCGATGCCGACGTAT
>NW_025226238.1:0-12958 GCF_018294505.1 Triticum aestivum | reverse complement strand
AACGAGTTGAATTAATAGAACTAGTTTAGTTTTAGTTGAACTAGTTTTGTTTTAGTTGAACTAGTTTAGTTTTAGTTGAACTAGTTTAGTAAGTAAACTAATAACTAGTTGAACTACTTTATTTTTAGAAAGAACTAGTTTTTTCTATTTATAGTAAGTTTATATTTAGTAAGAACTAGTTGAATTAATAAAACTAGTTTAGTTTTAGTTGAACTAGTTTAGTTTTAGTTGAACTAGTTTAGTAAGTAAATTAATAACTAGTTGAACTACTTTATTTTTAGAAAGAACTAGTTTTTTTCTATTTATAGTAAGTTTATATTTAGTAAGAACTAGTTGAGCATGTCATATTTGTTGTTATTTTTTAGTTTAAGCAATTATTTCATGTTTTGGTTACACCTCCGAGTGGCCTATGTTTTTTTTTGACCTGAGAGTGGCCTATGTTTTGACGGAGTGTTGATTAATTTCCGTTCCGGCAAATTTCAGGCGCTCGATATGTCCTTTTTTAGCAAAGGTCATGCCGGATTTTTCCGTGAATTCTGGCATGACTTGTGCTAGAATATGTACAAGTTTAATCTTTGAATTATGAACGTAGGAAATGTCGTACTCGGACGACGACAGTCTCCCGGAGGAGTGCAGCTGGTGCGACGATGATCGAGGTATGTGCGACAGGTTCATTGAGCTGGATGAAGATCGACGCTTCATCATTAAGCTCGAGGAGACCTTCGATGTTGAAACGGTACGCAACAACGACAATTGTTTTTTTTCGTAATTAAGCATGACTTCAACTATTTCAATGTCTAATTTTCATCTTTTACAATTCGACTAGCTTATCCCATGCCTTGCAAGACGCTATGTCTTGGAGAGGATGGGTTTTGAAGACCATGAAAATTTTGAAACAAAGAAAATACAACTAAGGACCCATCATGATATGGATTTTGAAGTAAATCTGTGCAATGCTCAGAGCGTAACCCATTTTGGTTGCCAAAATTGGGAAGCACTTTGCAAAATGTATGGTTTTTATGAGGGTATGATTGTCACCATGGATCTTGGTGATCCTGACATCGAGCAAGACAATATGGACATTTGGGTCCTTGTTGATACGCTTCCGATTGTACCGCTATGTGAGTTTCTCAAACATAGTTATTAACTAATTTATATTGTTTATTTCAAAATAGTTGACAACTTATTTCCATTGACAGCTTATTTTGATTCTTCAAAGACTGTGCGGAAGATGGTAGAAAAAACCCACTACACCGATGGCTCCGAATTAACTTATAAGGAGAAAAATCATCTAGTCGCATTTTGTACTCTTCTTGAGGATTACAATAACTATTATCAAACTCCTCCAAATTATGGTGAATACGTGCCACTAGTGCATGTGTTGAACGACGGTAACTTCTCTGGAGATACCCTGGTAAGATTTTTTACTATTACGGCATCCATGCATCTTTTGCATACTTCTAAAACTAGTACATCATTGCTAACTACAAAGTTATTACTATGTTTTTCAACAAAAACTCCCGATGGATTGTGTGCCTCATATGATGTATCTGAATGGTCGCCTTACAGTTCTGAACATACTGCCAGGTAAATCTAGGGAGCTCACCTGTGCATATCGGATTTCTAAAACCGGTGAACACATGTTCATCAAAGAATGGAAGAAATGTATGGACATTCGCAAGGAGGTTCTTGGAAGTAACATTCAGCGAAAGGCAAGAATTGGAGACAGGCTAATCTCCATTCTCCATAATGGAGAGTGAGGGGCTATCTTGTTTTTTGCTATTTTACCTTAGAAAATGTAGTAGGTCTTAATCGAATGTAGTAGGTCCTATGAGGTACAATATGTTTATTATGTGGTAATGTGTTAGAGTTGATAATGAGGAGTACTTGTGATTATGACTAGTGACCAATTTGCTAAGTTGATCTTGAGGAGGTGTTATATGACAATGATGTATTATGATGATAAGTTGTTAATGATATGATGATGATGATGATATTATTATATCATTGGGTGAAAGAACCGCTGATTAGTTTCAAGTGGATGGACATCCACTTGAAACTACTCCACGGTTCTTTCACCCCGTGATGTAATAAATCATTATGATGTAAAAACAATCTCTAAATTCCTGTTGTATGAAAACTTGTGTAAAGGTGTAGGAATACAACGTGAAATAAAAAAGAAATAAAATACTAAATAATAGTAGTAGCGCGGGCAAGAAGAAGCGCTACTACTAATTACCAGTAGCGCTCTTCTGTAGAAGCACTACTACTAAGTCAATTTAGCAGTAGCATGGGTCTAGGCACGCTATTGTTAAACTTTAGCTGTAGCGCCTTATCAGTAGCGCTCCTGCCCGCGCTACTGATAGGCCTAAAACCCGCGCTGCTGCTAGGCTTTTCCCTAGTAGTGTATGAGGCAGTTGCAGTTCAAATTTGACCTTCTTCCCGCTGAATCGGCGGGAATTTGTCTTTTTCACTAGAGGTGGATCAAAACTTTTGACACCCAACCATTTTTTCCAATTGTGCATTAAATACGGCCTAGTATTTTATAAAATTGATCTGGTCCAATTTTGCAACAAATATATGGTAGGTCCTTCAAAAAAAAAACTCATTGAGGCAGTCGGAAAATGGAAAATGGATTTTCCATGAAAAGAAAATGAAAACTCCCTTAGGAAACATTGTTTGGAATTCCAAGATGCCCCCTTGTGCACGATATGAGATCATTTGAACAAACTATGCCATGAATGTGGCCATAAGATTGATCATTTGGCTAGAAAGCCATGAATCTTCACGCATGATAGCTCATTTCCGAGAACATTTTTTTAAAATAATTGCCATATTACAAGTTTATTATTTTTCCTGGAGACTTGGTCACATATAATGACACAATGCGAAGGTTTTCCAATTTTTTGATTTTTTTGAATTTTTTATGCCCGTTTCAAAATGCGGTCAAAACAGCGGGCATGACCGTTCCTAGCTAGTGGTTGAATCTTGGAAAACTTTTGGTGTTTCTCTGATTAAATAGATACTTAGGTACCTAGAAATGATTTTTGGAAAAAATAAAGAGCAAACTATAAGGCAACTACAGTTCAAATTTGACCCGCTTCCAACTAAATCGGCGGGAATTTGTCTTTTTCACCAGAGGTGGATCAATTTTTTTACACCCAATAATTTGGTCAATTGTGCATTAAATATGGCCTAGTATTTTAGAAAAATGATTTGGTCCAATTTTGCAACAAATATATGGTAGGTCCTTCACAAAAAAACTCATTTTGGGCACTCGAAAAATGGAAAATTGATTACAACCATTTTAGATGGTCATAACATCATCAAAGCCTGCACTTCATTCTAATTGGTCAATGGGCATGTCACGCGGATCAAGCGTTAGAAACCGTCGGATCCTGCCAGATCCAACGGCCCACACCCCTCACCCTCTCCCCACCCACACCCACCTGAAAGCAGCTCCCCTCACCTACACCACATGTCGTTGAGGACACTGACATGTGGGCCTAATTCCTTGCGGGCCCACCTGTCATTGGCAAAATGCCACCACTCACCCACTCCCCCCCTCACGGGCACACCACTCCTCCCCCTCTCCTCCTCTCCCCCGCACACCACCCCTATCCCCGCAGCCCAAACCCTAACCCCTCTCCCCTTTCCCTCCATTGGACCGCCGCCGCCACCTATGGCGGCCGATCCCGCAGCGACCTCCCTTCCCCTCCCACCTCAAGCCGCTCCTCCTCGCCTTCATGGACGACCACCTGCTCCCGCCGTTCGCGCCCGTGCGCTAGCTCCTCATTGCCTCGCTCCCCGGCGACCACCCGCCCCACTCCTCTCCCTGAACCAGATCGCTCCGTCGCCGCCCCGTCCTCCCCTTCCTTCCGCCGCCCACCTCTCCCCTCGTCTGCACCCTCCCCTTACCCCCTCCACTCCTCCCTTGCCTCCGGCCAAAATCATCGCTCCCGCCTTCCACCACCACCGCCCCCTCTCCCCACTCTCAGATCCACCTCTACTCGGTGCAGCGCGGCCTCCACCACACGTCAGGAGCGGAAGGGCGATGGCGGCGGCAGATGAGGGAGATGGTGGGCTCGGCCGCTTGCTCGGCGACCTCCATCATGGTGGTGATGGCAAAGGACAAGGGCATGGGGAAGGGCACCAAAGGAGGTGCCGCCTCCTCCTCCGGCGCCAACAAGGTCAGCTCAATCCCCATCCCCTCCCGCCGCAGTCCACCCCCCTAGAAGACGAGTCAGTTTGTCAAGTCCAGCACAACATCAAGATTGATCAATCTTGTAACAAATCTTGTGAACTCTTCTTATTTTCCATTGATGAGCAAAACATGTTGAAAAGGGACTAAAAAACCATTATTAGTAAGGAGTAGTTCTGAAGCTGTTCTTAGTCAGAAATGGGAAGTTCTTGTCTTGAATCTGGATGGCCAGTGATCAGGGTATGTGCCGTTGGGAGTGCCCTCTTCACATACTTGGTTCATTGTTTGCAGATCGACCGGCGGCCTCCAAGGATTACATCCAACGTCAAGCACAACCTGAGGATCGTGAAATTCTGGAAGGTACTGTTACTGTACAGGCCTTCCTGCATTCAGTTTCAGTTCAGACGAGACAAAGAGAAAAGAAAGGACTGCAACATTATTTCAGTATGGTTTCCTACCTGGTTCCACCGTTACAATTTGTGACACTCAGTTCAGAGATGAAAACATATACTGACGGGGTCCGATCATCGGATGCATCTAGTGCCGCTGTGTTCAGATATGACTGAAACTCATAATAGCGTCCTTTGCTGCGTCCTGTGTTCAGATACGTCACGCTATGTAAAGCATCATTCGCTCATTGTTATTTTTGTGGTTAAGTTGATTTATGCACCTGGACATGTTTCTGTTGGGTTGTCTGATGTGAACAGATCATGTATGCTATACAAAGCCAAGAAAACAGATCATGTATGCTATATATAATAACCATTTGACATCTGGATGTCCAGTATTAGTGTCAGATAGTTTCCTGATGTGATTTTGCGCCTGTAAAACTGAAACTGGTTTCTAACTTCTTCTTCTTTAGCAGAGTGATCAGGTTGGGGAGCTGGTGTCGGCCGGATGGACCAACGAGACCCACAACATGTACATCAGCTCCATGGAGGTGTCCTTCATGCAACAGCTCTGTGGCCAGCAGCAGAAGCACCACCACACCACTCCCGACAGGAGCATGATCCATGTGGGTAGTGTCCATGGGCTCAAGGTGCTCCAAGAGGGAGCCTCTGATAACCTCAGGTGTAAGAAGAACGTACCTCGCCCGCATGATGTTGGTGCATGAGGCACCGATACAGTTCAAGCGATGGCTCTGAAGCATGGAAGAGGAGTGAGCACTTGCGTCGGAGGAAATCCTGTTGACAGAACCTCAGGTTGTTACACTTTTCATCTTGTTTGCTGATTGTTTCCTTCAGTGTATGTTTTGTTCAGTTTGACAGAAGTTTAGAATTGTTATGCGGTGTTGACTGGCTATTAGTCTGATATTAATTCAGAAGCATTGATTTTCCTTGGTATATGTTGTGTTCAGTTGTGGCAGAACTTCAGAACTATTATGCAGTGTTGGCTGTTAGTGTGATATGAATCTATAAGTGTTTATTTTCCTTGGTACATGTTGTGTTAAGTTTTGGCAGAAGTTCAGAATTGTTATGCAGCGTTGGCTCTTAGTCTGATATGAGATGCGCATATCTTTTTTGCATCTTATATAGGCATTATGATATGATTTGTAAGCATAGGTGGTTATAGGTTGCTATGATGAATATAAATATTAACAAGTGCTCATGCATGGCGGTATAGTAGAGCCAGTTGTATGCGCTTAGTACCTTCCTGTTGTTCTAGTTGCTTACAGAATCTTTGATCTACTCCTTGCAACTTAAATTCTGGCTTGCTCTCTCGTACATTATTGAGAAGTAATTAAGTTTCCTTTAGTTTTCTGATGTGAAAGTTTCTTGAAAGTAGAGCTTCTCTTAACTAATCAAGAACTCGACTCTTTTCCCATGATATCATCGTCGCCCAGTCCAAGTCCGTTTGTACGTGTAATAACGGTACGTGTAATAACGGAGTATTTGTACTTGTTTACAATGCTTAGGGACTGGTACGAAAGCTGCCCTTGACACGAACATAGTATACCACAGTATATATACTACCAAATATAATTCAACAACTTGTTTTCGTCAATTGATGTGTTCCTGCTTCCTGTTGTCAAGCCCAATCCAACTAAATTACCTAGTACCTCTGTTCTTCTCTTCATATCGAAGCTCATCAAACTTGTCATCTCTATGCTTTCATTCTGATTTGTACATCATCCTGAAATATATAATCATGCTTTCATTCTGATTTGTACATCATCCTGGATGGTCTGCCCAAACGATGCTCATAGCGTTTCTGTTAGCCTGCGTTACAACTCATTTTTTTATTTAAAGAACAACCAAGTGGCACAGTGGTTCTACTTCTCATAAATTGATAGAAATGTTCTAGCATGTTTTCATTTGCAAGTAAAACTCAACTTCTTTTAGTTGAGTGAATATGTTTTAGATATGGAACGTTTTACAGTACATTTCTTTCCTTCTAAATGTGAATTCATGTACATCATCAAGCATTTCACATTTGCTGTAGCACTACGTAATGGTGTACTTCTTTTAGAAATTCTGCTCCTTACATTTATAAATTCTACATATGGTTTCTCATCACTTGGTGTATATATAGCACGTTTTGGGCAACGAATTATTCAGCGTTCTATGTTAAAGCTTTCAACCTTGAAAGCACATATTTGTTTGGGCATGTGCTATATGTACCATTTTAGAAGTAGTCCACATATTTCTGTCCTGCTATAGTCTTTTTAAACTTCTTATGAGATTGAAGTATTCTTTCTGATTTTTGGTTTCCTGATTGTTGTAGACAGATGTATGAAACCTCTTAACTATGGATGACAACTACTTCCTTGAGAAGGACCATCATCACCCATCAAGTACGCCATTGAGGTAATTCACCAGTCCCTCCAGCACCAACTATCTATTTTCTCTAGTATGCTTAGGTTTTTGATGCTATTGTGGTAGCCCCATTGCTGTTGCATTGAATCTCATGCCAGCGCTGGTGCGCTTGTGGCTTGATGTGCTGTGATCTTTATCTGTGTAGGTTCTGTTTGATGATATGCTCAGATTATGATCATAAGCATGGTGGTTTGATGATGCTGAGGCCAGCTGTTAAACCATGATATAGTTGCTGGAACTGAGCTTAATATTCATGCGTGTATGTGTGTGTGTGTCGAGTAATGTTGTGGTTTGTGCTGCTCCTTTGTAACATGATGAAACAAAGAATGTCCTTTACTCCTTTTTTGAATGGAATGTTCATAATATATTGGCTCCAGTTTTTCTAATTTTTATCAGCTGATTCATGTAACAGGGCGTCCGTGGAAGGCCTAGTCCTGACTATGGCCCTCCAGTGAGTCCAGCATTTGATCGCTATTGAAGGAGCTACATGTAGAAGAAGAAAACACTTGTAGAGCTTGTAACTGATTCCCATAGTTGTAGAGCTTGTATCAACAAAGCTTGTATTACATGCAACTTGTAGAACTTGTAAATGCTATAGATTGTAGGACATGTCATTTGTAGATCTTGTAAATAAGCTTGTATATGCTACAGCTTGTAGGACGTGTCATTTGTAGAGCTTGTATTGAATCTGGCTATTGTTATTTGAAGTATCATGTGTGTTTTTTGCTTGCCAATTTAACTACTGGAATATGAAGAATCTGGGCCTAATTGCTAGGACCCACTTGTCAGAACCTGACAAGTGGGACCTGTTTGACTAGTGGACCCATTTTATAAAAAAACTAAAACTATTGGTACAAAAAGGCCATGACCCATGAAATAAAAAGGCTGAACTGTTGGGCTTGGCCCATGAAGTCTGACCAAAAATTGACAGGAAAAAATTATAGAAAGGCTGAATTAATGGGCTCGGCCCATATAAACACCCAATCGGACCAGGCCGATTCTAATTTTTGACCTTTTCAATTGGTCGTAATATTGCCACGTCAGATTGCCACGTCGGATCCGACGTGGCCTGGGCAGACAGCTAGTGACCAAAACAAAACAGTAGGCTTATTTTGGTCGTAAATGTCTACGACCTTCTCACAAAGAAGGTCAAAAATGTCAATTTACGACGGCCAGCTTTTGACCTTCTGGTTTTGGTCACAAAAAGGTCACAAATAAAAAACTATGACCATTTAGTGACCAATAGTGGTGGTCACAAGTTGACATATTTCTTGTAGTGAAATAATATGTATGGACGAGCATTCTCTCACTGAAGCACACTACACAGTTCTACATAATTTCGCCTTGGTGGCTCCGTATATGGAGGAACACAAGAATTTTCTACACTCCAAACACCCGGAGCAGTCTGACGACTGGATTACACATGAACAAATGAGGATTTCGCCGGTTAGTTGCAGACACGTGCCATGCATGATGGTGATATTAAAGATGACATGTACTTGCTGTCCCAGTTACCATCTTCAAATATAATGACTTTAAAATGGTACGAGATAAATGGGAATACGTTTTACACGATCGCCCAAGATAAGAAGAGCACAAACCAAAACAGTGGTGTCCGCTTTGATGCAACAACCAATACGGGAAAGGAAACATATTATGGTTACATAGAGGACATATGGGAACTTAACTATGGAGGTGGTTTGAAGGTCCCTTTGTTTCTGTGCAAATGGGTCAATATGACATGAGGCGGGGTAACAGAAGACCCGCAGTATGGAATGGCAACAGTGAATCGAAACAATCTTGCGTATGCAGACGAACCATTCGTCCTAGCCAAAGATGTGGCGCAGGTTTTCTATGTGAAAGACATGTCTACCAGACCAAGAAAAAGAAAAGATAAGGAAGCAAATGCATCATACGACGAGCCAAAGCGCCACATAGTTCTTTCAAGGAAAAGAAACATCGTGGGAGTGGATGAAAAGACAGACATGTCAGAAGATTATGAAAAGTTTGATGAAGTTGCCCCATTCACAGTGAATATTGATCCGGGCATCCAGTTAAATGATGAAGATTGTCCATGGTTACGGCGCAAAGGGACATGGGCGAAGAAAAAGTTTCACACCCAGAGATCCCACTCTGGGATGTGATAGGCTTCACCGTCATCACTTTCTTTTCTGTAGTGACTTTCTGGACTTATATATCTGGAAAGTATCGCTTCAAACAAACCGGAGAGAATCTTTGTAATAGTTAGGGTACTTATGTGTTTTGGCATTTGAAATGCGAAGAAATTTTATGTGCAAAAACTGTATGCACTTCGTCTACAAATTAGTTCGTCAAATAATTCAAATTTTGAATTAAAGAAAAAATATCCAGAAATAAATAAATAAAAATAAATAAAGTAGAAAAGAAAAAATAACTATTTTTTTGAGAAAAAACTAAATAAAAAAGCCCACCTACTGGGCCACAGCGGCCTGCATACGACTAGTAACCCAACGTGTAGTTGGGCCAGGATGCATGCCCGCAAGGCCCAGTAGGCCCACAGAGAAGAGAGCAGAGTTAGGCTCAGAAGCCTGCTATAGAGAGGAGTTCGAGAGAGCAGCCACGCCGGGGCTTTTAAACAGGTGCGGGCGCCCCTCGGCTAGCGAGGTGGGACTAAACTTGCCCGCACCGCACCTGTGCCAGCGCACCCCCTTTAGTACCGGCTCATGGCTCCAACCGGTACTAAAGGGGGGGGGGCTTTAGTACCGGTTGGTGCCATGACCCGGTACTAAAGGGGGTGCGCTTCCCGCAGCTTCGCCTAGCCAAAAAAGACCTTTAGTACCAGTTAGTGGCACCAACCGGTACTAAAGGTAGGTTCTACATAAGAAAACACTTCAAAAAAATTCGTCAGTTCGTTCTCTCCCTCCGCTTCTTCTCCTCTGCCGGCCCGTCGCTGCCGCCCCTCGTCGAAGCCCCCATCGCTGTACCTGTCACCGTCCATCGCCGTCGCCGTTGCCGTCCGTCACCGTCACCGCCGCCCCTCGTCGCCGCCCTCGTGGCCGTCCCCGTCGCCGTCCGCCGCCGTCCCCTGCCTCGCCGTCCCCTCGCCTCGCCTTCGCCATCGCCGTCGCCTCGCCCGCGCTGTGAGACCCTCTCCCCGGCCCCTCTCCTCCCTCCAATCGAAGCCGCCGCGCCGCCGGCGCCGTAGGTGCACACGCGCACGCGCGCACGGACACACATGCACACACACACACACACACACACACACGCACGGACACACATGCCGCAAAAAGGAGCAATTCCATAGGTTGGGGCCAGGTGGCTACGCGTTGGCAATGCCTAAGTGGGATAAGTCTGAGTAAGAGATGCTGGCTTCACAGGTCACTCTAGTTACATTGAGCTAGCCCCCCAGTTGCAAAAGTTGGTTCTATGCGCATGGGGGGGGGGGCTTGGACCCGAAGACAGGCCAGGTTGCAAAGAAGGCATGTCTTAAAGGAGCCAATGTTAAGTTAGTTGAAGCAATAGAAGAAGCTCGAAAGGGGGTGTTCACGCCCAATAGAGAGAACGACGAGCTTACACGCGCCCTGGGAAATCCTGAACACCCGACAAGAACATGAGGCAAGGGCGTTATTCCGTGGTATAAGGGCTTTTATGACTGGAACACCGACTATAGAAGCCATGCGAGAAGTAAGATGGACGAGGAGAAGAAGAAGAAGCTGGAGGACGAGCAGAGGAAGCAGGAAGTAGAATGACTTCAAGGCCTAGAATCAGCGCACACGGACTTGGCACTCAAATTGCACCGGCAGCAACAGCAGATCGACTCGCTTAGCCAGGAAAGGGGGTCTCAGCAGAGGCAAGAGCTAGTGGATGATCCATCGTTGGATAGCACCGTCCCATCCATGCTGAGAAGCAGCATGGGTTCTGCCCCGGGCGACGCACTGCTGGATAGATACCCCGTGGATGACATCATGGAGAACACTAACTGTGAGCTACACTTCAAAATAAAGAACATATCCGTGAAGGCAGTGGAAGCCGTTGCTTATACAACCCCCCGGAGCAACCTACCATTGCCGAACGATTCCAGCCAGCTATGCTTGTGTCGTGGTTGATGAGGTGGTGGACCAATATTCTGGGCTAGTGCTTGACATTCCTGGAGGTGACAAGGAGCACACGCTGGGAGAGGCCATACATCGAATCATCCTATGGAGAAAGGATTGCATCATCTTTCGAAGGCCACCGACACCACGTCAGCTAGATCTTGACATCCCAGGAGGTGACGAGGAGCAGACGACTCCCACTCCTCCTAGTCCGGCACAGCTTCAGGCCACTCCTCCTGCTTCAACTCAGCCAACGCGTGAGGCCACTCCTCCTGCTTCAACTCAGCCAACGCGTGAGGCCACTCCTCCTCCTCCAAGTGCACCAACGCGTGCTACTCCTCCTCCAAGTCCGACACCGCGTCAGACATCTCCGCTGCCTCAGCAATCGCAGAAGAGAGCCGATGCAGCTATGGTGCGTAGTGCTACAAGTCGAGGTAGTACAGGAGGTACATGCGGAGGCAAGCGATTTAAATATGGTCCAAGCTGATACGTCTCCAACGTATCTATACTTTTTGATTGTTCCATGCTATTATATTACCCCTTTTGGATGTTTATGGACTTTATTTTACACATTTATATCATTTTTTGGACTAACCTACTAACCGGAGGCCCAGCCCGTATTGCTTTTATTTTTCCTATTTTAGTATTTCGAAGAAAAGGAATACCAAACGGAGTCCAAACGGAATGAAACCTTCGGGAGCGTGATTTTTGGAACGAACGTGATCCGGAGAACTTGGAGTGCAAGTCAAGAAGCAAACGAGGCGGCCAGGAGATAGGAGGGCGCGCCCACCCCTCCTGGGTGCGCCCCCTGTCTCCTGGGCCCCTCGAATGGCCACTGACGTACTTCTTCCTCCTATATATACCTACGTACCCCGAAAACAACCAGGGAGCAATCGAAACACAATTTCCACCACCGTAACCTTCTGTATCCGCGAGATCCCATATTGGAGCCTTCGCCGGCGCTCCACCGGAGGGGGAATCGACCACGGAGGGCTTCTACATCAACACCATAGCCCCTCCGATGAGTTGTGAGTAGTTTACCAGAGACCTTCGGGTCCATAGTTATTATCTAGTTGTCTTCTTCTCTCTTTTTTGGATCTCAATACAATGTTCTCCCCCTCTCTTGTGGAGATCTATTCGATGTAAACTCTTTTTGCGGTGTGTTTGTCGAGATCCGATGAATTGTGGGTTTATGATCAAGTTTATCTATGAGAAACATTTGAATCTCCTCTGAATTATTTTATGTATGATTGACTTATCTTTTCAAGTCTCTTCGAATTATCAGTTTGGTTTGACCTACTAGATTGATCTTTCTTGCCATGGGAGAAGTGCTTAGCTTTGGGTTCAATCTTGTGGTGTCCTTACCCAGTGACAGAAAGGGTTGCAAGACGCGTATTGTATTGTTGCCATCGAGGATAAAAAGATGGGGTTTATATCATATTGCTTGAGTTTATCCCTCTACATCATGTCATCTTTCTTAATGCGTTACTCTATTGTTATGAACTTAATACTCTAGATGCATGTTGGATAGCGGTCGATGTGTGGAGTAATAGTAGTAGATGCAGACAGGAGTCGGTCTACATGTCACGGACGTGATGCCTATATACACGATCATGCCTAGATAATCTCATAATTATTCGCTTTTCTATCAATTGCTCGACAGTAATTTGTTCACCCAACGTAATACTTATGCTATCTTGAGAGAAGCCTCTAGTGAAACCTATGGCCCCCGGGTCTATCTTTTATCATATTAGCTTTAAATCTACTTTTGTTTGCATCTTTACTTTTTTGCACCTATATTATAAAATACCAAAAATATATTTATCTTATCATATTATCTCTATCAGATCTCACTTTCGCAAGTGGCC
>NW_025226237.1:0-13158 GCF_018294505.1 Triticum aestivum | reverse complement strand
GCAGGGGACTGATCTGTGTGCATTCTGCGTTTGCGAGAACATTCGCATGATGGCGTCCGAAAGGAGCAGATCTCAAAGACAGGAATGGGTACGCTTGTCAGAACACTATTCACAATTTTTACATCATTATCGATATCTAGTCACACAACTAATACACATGCATATTGATCTCCTTCTTAACAGTTCAGAGAGGTGCGGGAGAAGCTCCTAGAAACGGAGCGCGTAGAAGCATTTCAAGAGGAAATAGCGGGATTTTTGCTCGACCAGATCATAAATCCGAAGGGAGAATACTATTACCCGCTACCGCCCCCATGAAAACCACTTCCAATTGTCATCATGCTCCGAAGGCACCAATTAGGCTAATGCCACTGGCTCCGGAGGCAACATGCATATGTAGGAGAAATTGTATATAGCTAGCTATACATTTGTGTATGTGTGAATTAATTAATATGGTGGTTTGTGAGACATTGATGATATATATGCATGATTGGTTCTACTAGAAATTCTATTTATATATATATATATGCATAACGTGTCAATGTGTAATATCGTAAAATACCAGCAAACGAAAAAGAATTAAAATGGAAACACAAAATTAAATGAAAAAGAAATCATAAAACTAAAAAAACCCCAAACCTTATAGTACCGGTTGGTATTACCAACCGGTACTAAAGGGCTCCAGCCCCCCGGAGCTGGCTCGTACCACGTGGTTGCCCTTTATCACCGGTTCGTGCTGAACCGGTACTAAAGGGGGGGCCTTTAGTGCCCACACTTTAGTGCCGGTTATGGAACCGGCACTAAAGGGCCTTACGAACCGGTGCTATTGCCCGGTTCTGCACTAGTGAAGCTAGGCATATCCAAATGAATTGGAATTTTGCATGGTCCTCGGTATCATCATATCATTGCCCTCCACCAAAGTTGAGCTCATGTCGTGCCTCCATGTGAGCTCATCTTCAATTCTTTGATTCTGTCCAAATTTTTAGTTTGTGAAGCAAGTATATTTTATATTGCTCCATTATGGCTGCAAATTTTTCTAGGCCTTCTATTATCCATATAACCTATCTCCACCCATTTTGTCTAGAGGAGATGTTTGTGAAGCAAGTACCATTTTGGCTTGGCCAATTGGTATGAGACTTTTTGAGCATCTTCATAGGACCAAATGACTCTGCCTTGCCAAATTTGAGCTAAAGTTGAAACTCCATGTGGGTGCATCATCATGCTCAAGTTTCTAGACCATTTTGGTCAGTTGCAAAGCAACTATGTTAAACCTTGGTCCATTTCTCCTCAAATTCCCCAGGACTGTAGTCCTTCCTAGCCTAAAGACACAGGACATAACACTTGACACATAGCATCTCTCTGTTGATCACACTAAGTTGATCAAGTTTGCCACAGCAAGCTTCAAAGGTAAATCCCCACTTAACCACTGCATCTTTAACCAAGCCACCACCTCAGTTGATATTTTGTGTAATCATACTTTTTATGAGGACTCGATGTAATAAGTGTGTGATTGAAACTCTGTTATAATTCTTCGAGTACTATGCGTGTCGGCAGTACCGATCCAGGGATGACACTGATGCATAGAGACTTCGGTCCATTCGGATCGTGGTCGCTACAGACTCAAACCAATGTGCAAACCACAAAAGTGAGCATCCGGTGAACCGCAAGGTCATAAAGTTGTTTGTGTGGTATGGCGCGGTGGACTGTAAACATTACAAAAGTTTCTTCGACATTAACATTTGTACATGTTAATAAAAAAATTAAGTTGTTTGTAGACTCATTAAACTTTGTATGCTAGCGTCGGGAACATACCAGTTGCGTCGTCAGAACCTAGTAAGTTTGTTACGTCCAACACCTAGCAATAAGTCAGTTAATTAACTAGCATTCACACGGCCTGGTTAATAAATATTGCATTTGAAACATATTATTAACATATAGAGATGCATTTTGTACAATCACATTTGGACGTGCGAATCCATAGGAGAGTGTATTTCAACAAATGAGTCAGATGTCCGCATTAATTAATATGATGACACCCAAAAATATTTTGTTCTTAGATAACTTGATCGATGTTAATTCTGTCGTTTTAGTGTCGACGGAAGTTTGATACTAATGTTTTTCCCATTTCCGTGGTTTGCAAACTTGCCTAATTAATGCTTACTTTGTTAGACTTATTCATATGCGTCTACGCATGCATGAAACTATAAATATGTAGCTATATCAATATAGTAACGTGATTACCAATAATATTCCTCTATAAATATTAAATTGTATACATATGGCATCCTTAACAAATCTTATACTTTGCTTAATGATGAAAGTTTGTTACTCTTGTAAACTATCTCAATCTTGGAAAAACAAGAAGAAGAACATTATCAGATATATACCTCATAGGCTTGACACCATATATCCTTCAAATTAACTAGGAAAGGAAAAACAGTTGGTAAATAAAGAACATATCTTGTTCAAGTGTGCTAAAAAGATCAAGCAACAATATATCAAATAAGCTGGAATTAAACAAAAGAAAGAACTTTATTGATTATGAATTTGAAGAACGCTGCTACTTCAGGCTTTTGTTGAACATGATAAGACAGAACCTTACATACAGTGATTTTTATTAGATGTATATTTATCCTTGGCCATGATGGAGTGCAGGTACAACTTAGTGCAGCATCAGACATATCTGCGAACTTGTATTAGAAGGGGTGGATAGAAATTAAAGAGAAATTAGGGAGACATGGATTTGTAGCACATAAGGGTTCTAACTGTAATTAAGAGACAGTACGAGAAAATACACGTACATCTTGAACAACCACAACAAATATGGCCCCTCAAGAGTGAACGCTAATGCGTGTACATATGCATAGCATTGTCGAATGTAAAACAACTAACATGTCATTATGTATCTATAGTTGGAAACGTATGCATGGGTCTCGAGTCTTAACCCATGTACATGGTATGGTTGCAGCCATTGTTGATTCATTGAAGCTGGTGACTCCATAATAAGGTAGATCGTAGGTAGATTTGTTGTTCAGCAAACCATAAATACTGGAATGAAAATGTGAAAAAAAAATGTATTAAGAGGAGATGTCCATATGGAGAAGACAACAGATTGGAAGTGCAAAATAACAATTGACCTAAGAGTGCTAGATTGCACGATATATGCTTAACGTGGGATAAATAATAATCAAAGAGTGCTAGATAACATGATATATCCTTGAAACAGATTGATGTGTAATCCGACAACATCAGCAGCTACCACTATTGCAGGAATGTCCTAAGACGATACATGTATAGGAGAACTGTGTGTGATACATGAATCTCAAACTATACGATAATAAAACCGTCACCAATAAAACAAGTTGTGTGACATGACAGATTCATTAAATACGATTAAAGAAAATAGTTGCATGTGCGATACGTGACATAAAGTTGATCCATACAAACTATTGCGAACGGTTACCCAAATCCAGATGTGTGCGATAGACGACATACATGTCACTTAGATGAACTGTTTGCGATGACCCAAAATGACACAAACAATTACCCTGGACAAGATGTATGCGATAGACGGCATAAAGGTCATCGCATGAACTGTTTGTGATGTTCTAGAAGAACACAAACGATTCGGCTTAACAAGATGTGTGTAATACTCGGCAAACAGGTCACTGGACTGAACTGTTTGTGATTTACGAAAATAACATAAATGGTTCATCATAACAAGATGTATGTGATACCTAGTTAATAGGTCACTCGGATAAACTGTTTGCGAAGAGCAAAAATAACACAAATCATTCGGAATAACAAGATATGTGTGATACTTGGCAAACAAGTTAGTAATCAGAATTGTGTTGGAAGACCAATATTAACATAGACCAACAATAACAAAGACAATTCTAACTAATAAAGACCCGATTCAGAAGAGGATTGCACAAATCATCATTCGTACTAATACATATAAACTAAACAACATAATAGCGACATTACATATCAGCTAGGTCTAGAAAATAACAAAATATAAACAGCTACTCGTCGGTGTTGCTGCGGGATTGCCTGCTGGTGCGGCGATGTTGAAATATTCTCTGCACTAATGCAAATTCCTTTCATAGGCCCGGCCACAGGGAAAATCCCATAGAGGGCCAAACGCATGCGTGCGACGCTGCATTGACGGGCCTATTCCAAATGGTCGTAAATAGCAAAGGTATCATCTGAAAATGCTAGCTCTAGCAGACTCTAACGAAGTTGCCGCCTTTACCACCACAAAACCCACGTGTGCTGCCAAGGCAACGGCGGCCCCAGCGCGTGTTGCACTGGCCGTGTACTCAACCGCGCGTTTCGCTTACAGAACCGTGCGTGCCCCCAACAGATCTTCTGCAACCGCCAACTCTTTCGCGTATGTAGCTAAGGCCGCCACACCCTCATCAGCGCGTACTGCCGCCCCCACCGCACTGCGCGTGTATGAGCAAAGTCACCCCCATGACTTCCACGATGGAGATGGTGGTTCGAGTTTCTACGGACATATGTAATGTGAAGGATTTTGTGAAGGTGAGGACAAAGGGGAGAAAAATGCCAGATTCGTTGGCTCCACTTAGCTTCCCACGCTCCAGTGAAGATTTCCCCTGCAAGCGCCAGCCACATGGGTAAATTGTAAAATAGTCAACCCCAGCTAGTTGCTAGCTATAAATAACCACAACAATGGCCGGCGGCGGTGACTCACTACTGATTCCCTTACTAGCTAGTCACCAACTTCGCTCTAAAAGATCTTCTGGTTCAGAGTGTTGATAACCATATTTATTTCTCTAATTCCTTACAACAGATGTAGATTTCGGATTTCTTCACTCATAGTGAGAGTTTCAATCAATACATATTTATGAAACAAACAATAATACTTTATTTGTCCACAAGCAATATGGTCGTCTCCTTGACCAAACAAACGGTGATGCTCGATTTGTACATGAGCAATACTGCCTGCTCGGGCAGCAAAAATAGTCTAATGCTGCCGCTTGTTCTTGCCCACGCCTCGTAAGGAGGACACGTGTCCATGTCGAGGTATCTTATCTTGGTAATATCCTATTCATAATTTCTATTACAAATGTTTGTAGGTCAGGAGACATTACTAAAAGATTTTATGAAAAGTCTATTTCCAAAGATCGTGGCAGCACTTTGGCTCAGGGATTTGCAGCCCGGATCTCGTGTGCCGATTCATCTTCCCATCGTGCAGTCGGAATTAGCCGTGTCGATTCGGCTTCTATGCTCGCAACTCGTCAGCGGGGCGTGCGAGGAACTCCCTCAAAACGCCATGTTTCTTGTCAAAGGCGTCAACGGTGGCCTGGGTGCGTAGGGTCGAGGCGGTGCGCTCGGCAGGGGGCCCAGCGAGCGCGTCGAAGGTGGCATCGACGTCGTTTCCAATGATGACGACGGAGGACGAGGAGATTGAAACCATTATGTTGCGCTTCTGCACTTGGTGCCCTTGGTGGCTTTCGCCTCAATGACGACGGTGTCCTACCCGGCCGGAGGAGAAGCAGATGTGTCTCCTTGGTGTTTTCTTTCTACTAATCTTGTTTGGTTCGAGTGTGTGTTGCGGCAAAAAAAAGCCAAACACGTCTATTGCAGTGGCCTCCTCTTGTTTCCTCTTCTTCCCGGACAACGGCATCATGTCTCCATGCGCCTCACTTTTCAGCTGCTCCGTCCTAGCTGCCGGCACCACCTTCAGCTGCTCCATCCGTAGAGCCGGCGTCACCATCTTCTCCACTGGCATACTATCAACAATGGTATGAATGGGTGTATCAACCCCTAGCTCACAAACAACAATAGTAAAATACCTTTCCCTATGAGTGTGCTCATTGGAAAAAGGGGTTGAACTCTTACCTACGGCACTAGTAGCTCGGGGAGAAGGCTGAGGTGCCAGCGAGGTTAGCAGACAAGGACGCAACAATATTTGTCTCCCGGTGGTAAGCCCAGAGATCAACCGTAGCGCCGCGTGTGCCTAGCAGCTTTTGCACCCACTGGCTCTGCTTGCTCGTCAGCACCGGATTTGCGGACAAGCTCCTGTATGGTGGCACACCCCAACGCATGGGGCACAACCATTGTCCCAACGACGTCAGAAAGAAGAAACCCCCTTTCTGGTATAGTTCGGGTCAGCGAAGAGCACGCCCTTAGTGCCTTCCGCCTCTTGCCACGCGGCACGACCATTATCCTAGTGACATTAGAAAGTAGAAACCCCCTTTCCACTCTCTCTTAGTTTAACAAGCAACCATAATACCTGGAGCATTTTGATGTAGCTCGACACGACGACGTCGGAGGGCTTCGATGCGACGAACTTGGCCTCCCGTGACGGCATGATGATGCACTCTAGCACCTTTCGTGCGGCCTTCCAGTCAGTTATGTCACCGTCGTGTGTGTCGAACATGGGCGAGTGCAGTGACTGCGGGTCAAAGCCCAACAGGCCACGCGTGTCAAACACCGGGGCGATGGAGCGAAGCCCGTCTATTGCAGTGGCCTCCTCCCATTTTCTCTTCTTCCCTGATAATGGCAACATGTCGCCGTGCGCTAGATTTTATCACATCAACATCAAGATCACGAGCCATACTGGCTCCATAGTCTTCATCCACGTCTGGACACCGAGCCCACGGGAGATTGCAGAGCACGAGAAAGCTCGCCATAGTCTTCATCTGTGTCTAGGCCTTGAGTTGTTCTCCTTCTCGCTGTGTTCCATTGGCCTCCTCTCGTTTTCTCTTAATCCCAGACAATAGCAACATGTCGCCGTGTGCTAGAATCAACATCAAGATCACGAGCCAGACTGGCTCCATAGTCTTCATCCGCGTCTGGACACCGAGCCCACGGGAGATTGCAGAGCACGAAAAAGCTCGCCATAGTCCTCATCTGCGTCTAGGCACTGAGTTGTTCTCGTTATGACTGTGTTCCAATGGACTCTACTATTATGCCAATAGCATGTGACGCTCGACGGAGAGATCTCGTCCAGCAATAAGCGGCCGGTCTCGGTGTTTTGCACTGAGCGTTACTAGCATTCCTCGCACGCGCCTCCCTCCCACGCTTCAGCATTACCATGTGTTTGGTTATCGAGACACCGGTGGCAGTTATGAAGCTAGTGTTGAGGGTCGCAATGCGCCACCGCCGCCACGGGTGCAGGGACAAGGTGCGCGGAGCCGTGCGAGACCTCATGTTGGCGCACGGCTTGGAGCAGCGACCACTTCAGCGTCATAAACCTCATATTTAAAAAAATGGAATTCAAAATTTGTTCAGCCAATTTTTTATAAAAATTTGCGGTACTTTTTATAAATATTATTATTTCCAAATAATTGCGTGACTTTTCATTCATTAACATTTTATAATTCACAAACTTTTTAAGAGCATCATATAGGATAGTCTTCTAGAACTATAATAAGGAGTGTGATCTTACAAATTCGAAAATATTAATACATTTTATATCCATATAAGAAACGTAAAATAAAACTGTTGTTGCTACCATGCTACAGTTGGCGATGCTTTTTGTTGGCTGGCTTCTCGTCTTCCTCGTCATTGTCGGCGTCGTTGTCATGGTCTTCCTCGTCATCATTGTCGTGATGGTCTTCCTCGTCATCGTCTTCCTCCTCATTGTTGGCATCGTCCTCCTCTTCATCATCATCGGCATCATCGTCGTCGTCGTCGATCGGGTCCTCCTCCTCGTCGGCGGAGTCATCCTTCGTCGGCTGGGTGTCCTTGTTCAAAGGCGATGGCGGCAATGCAGGAGCGGATATTTTCCAAAAAAGGGCGCGTGACTCCGAGTCAAAGTCGCCCGAGCCGTCGTTGGGCCAACGAAAGTCATCGTCGGACATGGCTGTGGGAGAGATCGAGGGAGTTGAGATATTGCGGTGGATGAAGAAGACAATGTTGCAGTGGGTGTCTTTGGTAGTTGCGTATATTTAAGATCAGTGGGAACTAGAGAAGGCGAGATTAAATCGAGGGGAAGGCGCTTCTTCGTAGTTACTGTGTGAGAACAAGAAGTCACATTCGAAAATTAAATCTTCATTTTTATCCATCAATGCCACTCGTAAGTGGCAAAAATGATTAATTTTTTTAGTAAAGTCTTCCTCATTGGACACTATTCTTATAAAGTCATATAATTTATATATATATTATCTAACCACACCAGTATCGGAATGGATAGAGTAGACACGAGATTCCTAAATGTAAAGACAAAATTCCTATGGACCAAGACAAAACTGGTTTCGCATTTTGTCTGCACGTTCAATCTCTCCATTGGATGATAGAACATGACAGCGGGAGGTAGGAAAAATACGGCGCCAGCTAGGAGGAACGTTGCGCGTGATGCATTCCTCTTCCTTTGCCGACCTCGACTCTTCCACCGCGGTTTTGTCATTGAAAGCAGATTCAAAAAAGGCAAAAGAAACAATAATATGATTGTGTCAATAATCTTAAACCACATCACCAACCTACATTGCACAAATACACAGTTGGCAATTTGAAAGAAAAAAGAGAATGACACAGAGTATTGTCAAACTCAGATGATTTCATTCACAACACCAAGTCTCCACAGGTGGGAACTTGCACCACACATGATGTAGATGTGCTGTCAATACTACAGAGAACGCAAAACAACATAAACGAGTAGTAGACGTACTGTATTGACCAGCACTAAAGAACCATCAAACTAAAGCATATTACGATTTGTCCTTATACTGGAGTAATATCTGACAAGACTGAAGGTCTTTCATAGTTCTAGTGTTACATTCCTAGTTATTACTTAAGAGCGCTGAGAACGAAAACCACGACAAGAAGCTGTCCTAGCACCTTACGAAGTAGCTCCTTAACTTCCCTCAGTTCAGAGGCACTGTTAATCCTTGGCACCACACTCCCCTGTTGGTTGTTCATGTTCCATGAACTTGTCACCGGGCTCTCTAATAGTTTGGCCTTTTCTCTGTTCGTCTTAAGTTGTTTCTACCTATGAAGTGCTTGAATCTCAAGAAGACCATTGCTAGTATATATGTCTTGAGCCAGCAGGTACTTCGCATAAACAGAGAGCCACTTGTAGAAGGGGCATTTCTTCTCCTTCTAAAGTATAGGTAAAGCAACAGCAAGGAAAAATAATAGACCAACATGTGTTATACTTCCTTCGTGTCACAATATTAGATGTTTTAGAAAGCTTTTTAGCTCTCTATAAATATCTTATATTGTGAGGGGATAGAATATATTAAAAGTACATGATTAAAACACAAAAAATAGTTTAGGCACCTAAGCTAATCCATAACTATTTTTTTCTTTTTAATCATGTACTTTTAATATATTCTATCCCCTCACAATATAAGACATTTACAGAGAGATGTTGCTTTATCTATACTTTAGATGGATAAGGAATGCCCCTTCTATAAGGGGCTCTCTGTTTATGCGAAGTACCTGCTGGTCAAGACATTAATACTAGCAGTGCACTTCTTCTTAAGATTCAAGCACTTCATAGAGAGAAAGACTTAAGATGAACAGAGAAGAGGCCAAACTATTCGAGAGCCCGGTGACAAGTCCGTGGAACATGAACAACCAAAAGCGGAGCATGGTGCCAAGGATTAACAGTGCCTTTGAGGTTATGATCAGTGCCTCTAAACTGAGGTAAGTTAAGGAGCTACTTCGTAAGGTGCTTAATGTGCAAGGACAGCTGCTTGTCGTGGTTGCGGTTATCCTAGCGGTTCTCGTTCTCAATGCTCTTAAGTAATTAGGAATGTAACCTTAGAACTATGAAAGACCTTCAGTCTTGTCAGATATTACTCGGTACAAGGACATATGGTAATATGCTTTAGTTTGATGGTTCTTTAGTGCTGGTCAGTACAATACGGCTACTTCTCATTTATGTTCTTTTGCGTTATCTGTAGTGTTGACAGGACATCTACATCATATGTGGTGCAAGTTCCCACCTGTGGAGACTTGGTGTTGTGGACGAGATCGGCTGAGTTTGAGAATATCCTATGTTATTCTCGTTTCTTTCAAATTGCCAAGAGCGTATTTGTGCAATGTAGGTTGGTGATATGGTTTAAGATTATTGACTCAGTCATATTACTGTTCCTTTTGACTTTTTAGAAATCTGCTTTCAATGACAAAACCGCGCTGGAATAGTCGAGGTCGGCGAAGGAAGAGAAAAGCATCACGCACGACGTTACTCCTGGCTGGCACCGTATTTTTTCTACCTCCTACTATCATGTTCTATCGTCTAGTTGAGATATTGAATGTGCAGACCAAATGCTAAGCCACTTTTGTCTTGGTCCATAGGAATTTTGTCTTTATATTTAGGAATCTTGTGGCTACTCTCTATCCATTCCGATACTGGTGTGGTTTGATAAATATATATAAATTATATAACTTTATAAGACGTGTCCAATGAGAAAAACTTTACGAAAAAATTAATCATTTTTGCCACTTACGGGTGGCATTGCTGGATATGGATAAAGATTTGATTTTCGAATGTGACTTCACGTTTTCACACAGTAACTGTGCAGAAGCGTCTTCCCCTCGAGTTCATCTTGCCTTCTCCAGTTCACACTAATCTTAAATATATGCAAGTACCAAAGACACCAACTGCAACATTGTCGTCTTCATCCACCGCAATCTCTCAAGTCCCTCGGCCTCTCCCACAGCCATGTCCAACGATGGCTTTCGTTGGCCCAGCGACGGCTCGGGCGACTTCGACTCAGAGTCGCACGTCCCTTTTTGGGGAATATTTGCTCCTGCATCGCCGCCATCACCTTTGAGCAAGGACACCCAGCCGACAGAGGATGACACCAACGACCAGCAGGGCCATCTCCAGAAATTTGGGGCCCCGAGCAAAAACCAAAATGGGGCTCAAAATTTTGACAATTCACATAAAGGAATAATTAATATGTGTAAAAGATACTCTCACTTTATTATATAATTTCAAGTCCGCTTTATTTCTATCTTATTTAGGCATATTTCAACTCTAATGCCAGAAGGTAAAGGGATTGCGAAGCAATGAACGGACCTCATGTCCTACCAAAAAGGAGCATCCGTGCAGTATTACCATCACCCCCTTCATTGGCAATATTACCATCATCAATTTCTGCATCAGGAGCCTCGACCTCTGCTGCATTATCATCAAGACCATCATCAACATTAAAATCTGTAGTTTGATTTTCAAAATTGTGTTGGGGCCCTTTCACCAAATATCTATCATGGGAGCCCGTTAGAGATTGAGCCTCAACTTCGAGTTTTTGTTTCTTCTTACACTTTGCAGCACCAGATTCATGCTTTCTAATTCTAGCAGACATGATGAAGATTCAGGAACACAGAACATAACAAATTATAAAAGTGATCATTGATCAAAAAATATATATATAGTTTCTAATAGTAACGGTCGTTAGATGAATAGACCATCCAAACACAAAGAAAATGAATTGAAAATAGACCCTTACACTTGGAGATTAAAACACGGTCTGTAGGTTTGGCCTGGACGTGTTCCTCAATGTCTCGATCCTGATTGAAACAACGAACAGAACTGCGGTCACTAGTAGAAAAGGGGGCAATGGTCCAGGCCGGGTCAGCCCACTAGTCCCGGTTCAATCCAGAACCGGGACCAATGGGGGCATTGGACCCGGTTCGTGAGCCCCGGGGGCCGGTCGGGCCACGTGGGCCATTGGTCCCGGTTCGGCTGGACCTATTGGTTCCGGTTGGTGGGACGAACCGGGACCAATGCGCCTCGCTACTGGCCCACCACCATTGGTCCCGGTTGGTGGCGTGAACCGGGACCAAAGGCTGCCCTTTAGTCCCGGTTCATGGCACGAACCGGGACCAATTAGTTGCCTATATCTACCCCTCGCCCGCGAGCAGAGCACTCCTAGTGCTCTGTTTTTCGTGGCCGGCGAGGGGAGAGCTTTGTGGTGCTCTAGCTCACCTCCTATGCACACGAGGTGTTCGATGGAATGCTCGAGCCACACTACTTAAGCTTTATCCTCTCCAAGCTCGACCTCCAAACTTCATTTTCCTTAATATTTGTCTAGGTTTAGTGGTCCGTCACGTCCCGTCCCCGTCTTCACAGCTGTCGATCGCCCGTGCCGATCTCGTCGCTGGCACCACCGTGGTGAGCCTCTTGTTCTTATCTTCTTTCTGACAGGAAAAAAAATTCTTCCTTGTATATTTATATAGATACTTGTATAATTTTCTTACTTTTATTATTGCATCTTATATAGTGTGATGGTTTTGGTATCCGCCCTCGTCGGCCCTCGTCCTGTCTATGATTCGGATGTGGTATATATTATCTTTTCATAACTATTGGTTCATTTATTGTTTATGACAATTATGCCGACCAATGTGACATAGATTTTATTTATCTAGGAGGTTGTCGAACCGGAAATTCCAACCGACCCTATTGATGAGAGGTTAAATTTAGTTGAAGAAGAAAACAATTTGTTGAAGGAAAAAATTAGAAAAATTGAGGAGGAGAAGATGATATTTGAGTTGCATATTGCGGATGTCGTCGATGATCACAAGATCAAGATGGATGCAATGCGCTTGAAGATTAGAAAGATTAGAAAATATGCCATTCATAACGAGGCTTGGTATCATTATGCCGTTGGATCAGTTGTTACATTGATTGCGATTATGATCGCATTTGTTTTCGCATTGAAATGTTTTACATAGTTTCAGTGTATGGTTTAATTAATTTAGATGCTCTGCAGAGCTTTATGTTGTTAGATGAGAACTATGTATGTACTTCGGTTTTAATGTGATGATGAACTTCTATTAATTTGGTCACTTAATTATCTATTCATGATGTTCTGTAATGATTTTTGACACACTTAATTATATATAATGCACGCAGATGAACCGGCAATGGATGTACGGTTCAAGGCACACCTCCAAGTACATTAAGGGCGTGCATGGTTTTCTCGAAGTGGCTGAGGCAAACAAGCAAAATGGTTTTATGTGTTGTCCATGCCCTATATGTGGGAATACGAAGTCTTACTCTGACCGGAAAATCCTCCACACCCACCTGCTTTACAAGGGTTTCATGCCACACTATAATGTTTGGACGAGGCACGGAGAAATAGGGGTTATGATGGAAGACGGCGAAGAAGAAGAGTACGATGACAACTATGTGCCCCCTGAATACGGTGATGCTACTGAACATCAAGAGGAACCAGA
>NW_025226236.1:0-13255 GCF_018294505.1 Triticum aestivum | reverse complement strand
CCCCCCCCCCCCAAATAGATTGCACATGAATGATTTTGTGACAGAGCAAACGCTCAACATGCACTTGGAATTGCAAGAAAACATTAAACACATCAGACTTGCGTTTAAGAAAATAAAGCCAAGTGAACCGACTGTAGGCATCAAGAAAACTAACATAGTAATTATGACCACTAACAGAGGTTTGGGCATGGCCCCATACATCCAAAAACACAAGTTCAAGCGGCTTATTGACTACACGACTCGACTCAGAAAAAGGAAGTTGATGACTCTTGCCGTGCTGACAGGCATCACAAACTGCATCAACATGTTTATTGGACACGACTGGAAGCTCATGACTATGAAGTACATGGAGAACAATGGGAGTGGCAGGATGACCAAGGTGCGCATGCCAATGTAATGGAGACACACGAACACCGCTGAAAGCACTAGGAGCTGGTGGCACATCGAGTGCATACAGACCATTATTGCGTAGTCGACCTCTAAGGAGTACGTCCCTCGTGTCCCGGTCCTTAACAAAAAAATGAAAAGGATGAAATTCAGCAAGAACATTATTATCATGAGTAAGCTTAGGAACTGAAACCAGACTACGTGAAACAGAGGGAACACGAAGGACATTAAGGAGACGTAATTGTGTGGATCGACGTGTAAGTGATGCCTGACCAATATGTGAGATGTGCATACCTTCCCCATTAGCAGTGCGAGCCTGGTCGTGTCCCCGATACGGCTCCTGTGTAGAGAGATTTCCCATCCCACTCGTCAGGTGATTGGTAGCTCCCGTATCCATGTACCAAGATGCATCAACTGGATATGAGTGAGTATGCCCCTGCTCATGACTCGCCAGGGCAGCCTGCTTCTCATTACCCTTGCCATTGTTCCCGATCCCCAAGAAATCTTATTTGAAGCGACGATGACAACGGGAGGCAAGGTGACCATCAAGCCCACACAGCTGGCAGGGGACCTGAGCACCACAAGAAGGGCAGCAGGCACGGAGTCGACCTCCCGTGGAGGTAGTGGTTTTCCGTGAATTAGGCGCGGTCGGCGGAGGTTTGCCACCAGTTGGTGGCTTGTAGGTCTTTCCCTTCCCATGCGTTGCAGCGTTGGCGGAAGGGAAACTCGGCGTAGAGCGACGAGCCTAGATGCACTGTTCCGTAGCAAGGAGACGCGCGCACAACTCACGCGGCTAGATGGGAGTATCATGACCATTGATATACTCCACCAAATTATCATAGTCGTCACCCAGTCCATTGAGCACATAAGAGGTGAACTCCTCCGTACCAAGAGCCTTGCCAATGGAGGCAAGTGTGCCAGCCATACCCGTCAATTTGTTGAAGTAGTCGGTGACAGTGAGATCATGAAGCTTCACCTCCCCAAGCGCAATGCAGATGGCGTGAGCCCGCGCCTAAGACTCGAAGCAAAACTGGTATGAAGAGCCGTCCACGTGTCCCGAGACGTAGCAGCGAAGATGACCAGTGACGAGATCCACTCCGTAAAAGAGGACTGGATGGTAGAGAGAATGGCCTGATCCTGAGCCACCCATGCATGATGCCCCGGATGGTATGGCGGTGGGCACGACAAAGTGCCATCAACAAACCCCTCCAAGTAACAACTATGGAGAAATGGCAAGACCTGAGCAGGCCCTGGCAGATAGTTATCCGTTATCAGCTTTACCGGGATGAGATGCGCAAAGTAGAATGATGCATTAGGTATAGCATAGTCCGAAGACGGCGGCGGCGCATAAAATCCCAAAGGTGAAGAACCACTCCGCAGCACGGAGGAAGGCACCAACTCCGTTGATGCACCGCTGTTGGGCGCCCCGTATGAGGAAGACGGACCTTAAGGAGGCACGGTCGCCGGAGCTGTCGGGTAGGGGTACGCCAACAGAGCAGAGGAGCCATAGGGCGCCGGCAGCACGGGTGGAGTAGGCAACGGATTGACTGTGGCAGCGCCGTGGGATGGTGTTGTTGCTGCAGCGCCAAAGGAGTGGACCGTGGCCTGCTGCTGGACACCGGGAGCAGCATGGACTGCGGCCTCCTGTAGCACACCGGGCGATGCATGGGAGCCCCACCAGGAAGCATGCATGGCTGTAGGATCATACGCCGCATGCATGGCTCAAGATGGCAACGGGGACGAAACCCACCGGGTTTTGCTTGCCCAAACCCATCCTCACGAGAAAATCGCAAACCCGTTTCCCATCAACGTGAGCGGGGTTCAATTTTTGCCCGTCCCCTAAACCCATCGGGTTTTCAAAACCCACGAGGAACCCGACCCCACAGGCAGTCAATGAAAACAACAACATTTGAAAAAAAAAATATGAGCATATTACAGTAGCAAGCGACGGCTGGGGACCTAGGTTTAGGTTTAGGTGTTGTGTTGCACGGGAGAGAGAGGCCTGAAGAGGGAGCGACACTGTAGCGACTGTGCGTGGGGTTGGTTTGTACTCCAGGGCCTCGATCCCGTGGGGCTCGGCTGCTCGGACACTATGGCTTTGGGCCACTTGAGTCAAGATGGATAAGTGCATGCTAAATGACGTATTTTGATGGGTTTTATCGGGTTTCGGGTTCGGGTAGTACTCAAACGGGTTTAAACCCACGAAACATGCCATGTTTTATAATGTACCCATGAGCAGCCCCGCGGGGATAGAAAGTCGCCCATCTCCGTCCCCTCATAGGGTAAAAATCCGTAGGGACGTGGGTTTCAGGGCCCCATTGCCATCTTGATGCATGGCCGCGTCCTGGGAGCCATACGGGCCATACGCCGCATACATGGCTGCGTATGGGGCGCCCAGATTTCCGTATGCCTGCGGCGGCGGGACTAGATCAGTAGATGGGAACGAGGCAGTGGTGCCGTAGGTCACCGGCGGCACGGCCGAGTCATTGAGGCCGGGATGCGGCGGAGCGGCAGCGGCTACGGAGACGCCGGCCATGGAGGCCAGCCGGTTCGATGCCAAAAACGAAGAGGCCGGGGCGACGGCGGCCGGGACAGAGGTCACCGAGGGCGATCGTGATAGTTGTGGAAGCGATCGATCTAGACCTAAACAGATACCATGTTATAATTAGGAAACAATGTCCAACACCCTAATACGGGTGTGGCTCTTTATATATATAGGGGTACAACTCGTACATGATACAATATACGGTTACATACAGACGGTGTATACAATAGTACAGAGGCACACACGCCGCAAGCTTCCCTGTTTTCCTCTCGTCCCTGGCGGCTGGAACCCTAGCCGCCGCCAGGGGAGGCCGATCTTCCAACGCCGCTCTCCGGCGGCTCCCCTCCGCCGGCGACCTCAGTCGTCGATGGTGAGGGGGGTCTCCGGATCCACGCGTGTGGATCGTTTTTACTCTCTCGTAGTCTAGGTTTTTAGGTTGTTCATCGTCTTTGCTTCGGCGGCGACGATGACAACGCTGAATAAAGATTCTTCGGATCCTTCCCTGACGAGGCCATCGGTCCTATGGTTTGGGATAGATTTGGAAACCAGTCTGTTCAAGCAAAGATGGCGTGGCAGTGGCGACATCCTTGTGGTGGACCTGTGTCCTCGGGCTCCGTCGTTGCGACGGCGTTTGCTCCAGCGTCAACGCGGAGCTTGGGAGGTACTTCAGGAGCGGATGCAGATTGTGGTCTGCATCGACAACATTTGGAAGACGGAGCATGTGCTGGGCTCGTGGTTCGTGGATGGCAGATATGGTTACCTCCTTCAGCGTTTTAGTCGTGGTGGGGTGCTAGATCTGGAGTTCGATGGCGTGTCCGGGGTGTTTCCCCGGTCTGATTCATTCAACGGTAAGGGCTTCACCTTTGGTGAGCCACCTTGGAGGTCCGCAAAGCTGCATATCAGCGATGGAGCCGCGTCGAGCTCGGATGAGAAGGTGATTCGTCATTCTTTTCTTCGGTGGCTACTGTGGTGGTGCCGGAGGCAGGTGACGGGCGTTGGTGTCAAGCTCAGAGATGTTCTGCAATCTTTTCGGTTTTGTCATGTCGGTCTTTACGTGACTTGTACTTTGTTCTTTATGATATGAATGAGACACGTATAACCATGCAAAAAAAGGTTCACTGATATGTGCATGTAATGCAACTTAAACAATCGACAAAATGAGTTCAGGGAGATACACAGGTTGATTTCGCTTTTCTTTCTTCCGCCAGAAGAAAGAAAAGGCGACCTCGCCACCAGGAGTCTTCCCCGCCCCGCCTTCCGGCGGCTCCCCTCCGCCGGCGGCTTTGGTCGTCGGTGGTGAGGGGGGTCGCCGGATCCACGCGTGTGGATCGTTTTCTCTCTCGTAGATTACGATTTTAGGCCGCTCATCGTCTTGGCTTCGGCGGTGGCGATGGCGGCGATGAATAAAGTTTCTTCAGATCCTTCTCTAATGAGGCGATCGGTCCTATGGTTGGGGATGGATTTGGAAATCAGTCTGTTCAAGTAAGGATTGCGTGGCGGCGGTGACATCCTTGTGGTGGACCTGTGTCCTCGGGCTTCGCCATTGCGACGGCGTTTGCTGCACCGCTGGCGCGGAACTTGGGAGGTAGTCCAGGAGCGGATGCAGATTGTGGTCTGCATCGGCGGCATCTAGAAGATGGTGGATCGTGTGCTGGGTTCACGGTTCATGGATGGCAGATGTGGTTTTCTCCTCCGGCATTCTAGTCGTGTGGGGGTGCCAGATCTGGAGTTCGATGGCGTGTCCGGAGTGTTTCCCCGGTTTAATTCGTTCAACGTTAATTGTTTTGCCTTTGGTGAGCCACCTTGGAGGTCCGCAAAGCTGCATATCAGCGATGGAGCCGCTACGAGCTCGGGTGTGAAGGTGATTTGTCGTTTTTCACTTTGGTGGCTGCTGTCGTGGTTCCAGAGGCAGATGACGGGTGTTGATGTCAAGTTGAGAGGTTTCTTCAATCTTGATTGTAATTTTACTTCTTGGTTGTTGTTCCTTTGTGCAAAGGCTAGCTTTTTGCTGTCTTTTTTGTTTTGCCGGGTCGGTTACGTGACATGTACTATGATACTTATGATATAAATGAGACACGTACTACCATGCAAAAAATTAGAACGAGCCAGACATTGGGTTGAGTTCACACTCCTTCGGTTATAAGAAGAATTCAGTTCGTAGTGGCTTATTTGAACTGATAGATAGATTGGAAAAATTACCAGTTTGGATGAATACCATGGTCTAGGAATTTGTAGTGGCTTATTTGAATTAACTATGCGGCTATCCGATGTGTGAGTGACTCTGTGTCTCGACTCAAAGGTGTATGTATAGATTGATCGTAGTAGACAGCTATGACAATGCCTCTTCTTCATGTCTCGTCGATTGGGAGAAGAAGGCTGGCACATGTTCGTAAATCTATCCTCGTGTAGTTCCACAGTCGCCGATGCCCTTGATGCACTAGCCTTCAATAAACGGATGGGTCATTCCTCGATGCCTAATTGCCACAACGCCGCACATGCAGTACAAGAAGTCCGGATTCACTAAGACAAATTGCCCGCACGGACGAGATTGTTTTTTAGTTTTATGCACAAACTAGACATGACTACAAATCGCTATGAAAAAATGTATGGCTCAGGTACCTATGCACTGGTGAATGTTCACATTCCTCTACCAGCATGGCCATGTTCTGTTCATTCAATGTATTCCTTGCGTGATGCCTCTTATTCTTAAGCTAATTTTATGCTCATGTTGCATTGTTTTTGTTCTGAGAGGGTGTATGAGAGAAATTCTTTGAGATAATATTTGAAACATGAAGAGATAGCAATTGCTTGGTGGTGGTATATATGCAGGCATTGTTACCACTCATTCCTGTGGAGCTAGAAACATTGATGATGCATTTATTTTGTATTGAAGTTCTTCATAAATAATGGACGTATATGGTGAATGGAATGTATTTTTAATTAACATGGTTTGAACTTATACATATATTGTACCCAGTACCCGATAAAATGCACTTATCTACATGTTTTAGATTTCTAGCATGTGTCTTTTGATGCCAAAAATTGGCATGCCAATATTTGGAATATTAGCTATTGATTGGTTGCCTATCAATTTTTTCCAACATCAAAATAAGTTGCCAATATTTGTCAATGCATTCCTAGCCAAATGTTGGTATCAAATAAAGCATGTTGTTCAATTCTGCTTGATTTAGAATTGAAGCTGGTTAGATTACGTTCAATATTCATGTGCCAGTACTTAGGCCTTGTACAATGTAAGAAGCTTAGGGAGGTGCTTAGAGAATTAAACCAGTTTTGCTCGAAGCATCGGGGCTTACTTGTAGATTAATTAGGCACCCCCCTGCAGGGATAAGTACTGGTTTTTAAGAAAAAAATCAGTTTACTTTAGCAAGCATCTCTCTAGGCACATTGCATTGTACAAGGCCTTATGATGGCAAAAGGTTCTGACCAACCTGACATGTTTTACAGTTAATCAATTCACTACCTCACGCTAGTAGTGACTATAATGGATCTTATCCAACCATGACTGCGATCCAAGCTCTTATGATAAGAACAATCGGCCAAGCATCCCAATGGAACACATGGGGACATGTGAGGAATTAATTAAACATGGAGAAATGGAAACTAGGATTCAATCAAATGTCCACATGTGCCCGATTGTTAAGAGAGGAAAAAGAAGGGGGGAGAGGTGGCGATGGGAATGACGACGATGACGTAACGAGGTGGCTGGTTGCCGTTCTCCCCTCCTTTGTTTAGGTGGTGAGTCATTTAATGTGATTGTGTGTCACTTCACTAGTACCCTCTGTGTGCTTCAAAAGAAGGCATGTAACCTTTTATTGAAGACAAATGGTGCAACACTTGACCAAGTTGTTTATTAAAAAAAACAATCGACAAGTACAATACCTAATTGGTATCACTAGATACAAAGTCAAATATTCTCATGTTATACCTATCTTATACTGTGGTTATGACAAAGGTGTGATAACTCCCGAGTGTCCCTGCACCATCTATGAACAGTATATTCAAAAAATCAAAAAAAGGAAAAAAAATCTAAAACTTTTTGACATCAAATATGCTCAAACGTTATAGCTGCTTGAAAATTACATAATGAAATATCATGTAGAGAAAGGTGTACACATGAGAGACAAATATCAGTGCTAAAAATGCTAAAAACTTTAACCAGTGAAATATTTTTCTTGTGTAGAGCTCCTCGAAATTTTTTTTGTGTGAAAACTTGAAAACACCTACAAAGTTTGAGCATATTTCATGTCGCAAATTTTCAGATTTTTTTTAGAAATAATTAGGGTGCTAGACACACCAAGCTGAAAAACCACTCTCCTTTAACATTTAAAAAATCACCTCGTAAACAATACCACTGACAGATCCCTCGCAATCCATGGACAAGGGAGTTGCTTAAACTACCCGATCCCCTACTACTGTATTTAAAATGTTTGTTACTTGCTGGTTAGCTTGCTTGCTCCCAGTCCATGTCAGCCATGGCCATGGAGCTCCTCGGCCTGTGCCAAATGGTGTTGTTGGTCCTGCGGATGTGCTTGCTGACGGCCTCATCATCGATGGCCCTTTCGGCGCTGCCCAGGATGACAAGAGCTTGAACTTCTACACTTGACATTACCACTATTATGATCACAATTTCTTTTCTCATCCAGTTGAATGCAGTTGTCACTGTACAAACTCTCCTAGTGTGTTTGGTATTTGTCCATTATGGCACAACCACACAATAGGATGACGTAATGATTGAGTCTCATCTGGCGATAACATTTTGATAACAAATCATTAATTGTGTCTGGAAGACCCATGTCCTACACTTCTTTTTCAATCTTCTTTAATTTTACAAAGACTTCAATTTATTCCAGCTCAATATAACACCCCATCAAATCATTAAGCTAGGCACCTGACATCATGTTGCACAACTTGGCCTTGATGATTTTCCTTGTTGAGAAATTTTAAACTTATTTTGTCATTATGGTAGTAGATGTAGATTATTTGATGAAAGTTACTAAATGACAAATGGATGTAGTTAGGTTGATACCATCTATTTTCTAAAAATCTAAACTAAAGCTTTTTTGCGAAAGAAATCTAGACTGGAGCTAGTAGTACGTGGAAATATATGTCATTGTACCAAAGAGAAATAACAAAGAGGTTAATTCTCGTAAGAAAAATAGCAAACTTTGTACATAGAACTCAAAGACATTAGAAAAATTATGGTCGATTGAGATGCAAAACCATGGTCAAGGACTGAATCGTGGATTATTCGAGTCGGTTCTCCCTCTATCCATACCGTGGGCGACTCTCTGTGTCTCGGCAAGGCTACTGGGTGGGTAGGACTAAATGACCGTAGCAGGACAGTTGCGACATTTTCTTTTCTGCGTGTCTCATTGACTGATATAAGAATTACCTGCCTCCATGGCATGACCATGTTACTAAGGCCACTGAATTACCTGCCTCCAATAAAAATGGGTCTTTCCTGGATGACTAATGCCTACAAGGCCGCACACGTGGTACATCCTGTCTAGGTTTACTAAGAAGCCAAACCGGACATACAGATCAAACTTTTTCTGGAGCATTAGGAACAAACTAGTTACAACTACTAATCAATGTGAAAAAATGTTTGGCCTAGGTGCATGTGAACCGGGGAATGTTTACATCTCTGTCACCTCAAGCACTAGGTATTCAGTCAAATTAAGGTACTCCTTTCCTAATGCCTCCTATTCCTATGCTAACTCTATGTTCACCTTGCATTCCTTGTTGTTGCTCCATCAGTTGGTGTATGCAAGAATATGTCGAAATAACTCATGAATCATGGAGAGAATGCACTCGCTTAGTGGTGGTATATATGTATGCAATTGGCAATTGTTGGCAACTCATGGTGTGCTGGAACTATACATATATGATGGAACAATGCATGAGATATTCTGCATTGAAGGTTTACATAAATAATGACAATATATGATGCATGTGATACTTTTATTCAACTTGTTCCACACCTTATATGATCGTTAAAAATTTCAACGGGCCAACTCATTTCCATCTTTACCAGTTCAATAATAGTTGCATGCATGTAATGCAATTTAACCAATCACTAAAAATGGAAAGAATTTAGGTGCATTTGTCATCTTTGATTATGAGAAATAGTAAGTATTCATATGTTCTTTGCTCTGAGCATTCGTAATGCGCAAAATAATGGCTCGAGTATGGACTCCAACAGTTCTAGATTTTTTGTTTCCCCCGGGACATCAAAAATTGAGTCCCGAAATTGATATTTTTATCTAAGGAGAATGAAGTATTAGATCCACTACACAAAGGCCTTTACAATGAATATTTTACAAATAAGCACATATATCCATACACAAATCGCAATAATCAATATTTGCAAAATAGCACAAAGCAAGTACTTTGTGATGCAAAACAACAAAAGAGAAACTAGTCCTCACCCATGAACAAAAATAAAGCCTAGTTATACCAGCCAACGAATGTGATCACAGTGTAGAACGGTAAAACCTACAAGATTTGTGTCCAACCATCAATGTTGTGGTCTCCTCGGTTGTCGCAACATGACTGCTCTTGCTAGACGACGAGGCATCATCACCATATATATGTTAAATTTCTTGTGGGGCCTGATTTATGAACTTCAGAATTGCGGTAACCAGGAATGACTGAAGAAAAAAATTTCAGAAATCCTTGCATTGTCAATGGTTTTTCTCTTTTCTTAGTTAACTACTTAGTTAGTAAATGCAATATGTTATTGCCGTCTCTAGTGCATAAAGAGGCTACTTGAAAGTAAGGTAGTAAATGCACATTAGAGTCTAGGAGAGTCTTTTCTATAATTTTAAGCTATAAAAATGTTTAAATTAAGTTTAGTAACAAGCACTTTGTAAAGATTACCTACCTTGTCCTCTTGGCAGCAAATAATCTTCCCCTGGTTCAATGGGATTTTACTCCAAAAGCTCACCAATTCCATGACACATAGTACATATTTTCCAAGCATTCAAGCATTAATATCAAAGCACGCATTGTATGTTGAGCATGCTCTGCCATGTGTGTGGCAGTTCATCCTGGCCAACCTATGTGGCTTGGTCGTCAGCCTCATGATAGCATATGTTCAGGAGGACATCCAAGCTCCATGTCTTCATCTACTTCAGAACTCTCCATGTTCGACACTTTGTTTACGTCTATAGTATCATACAATGAATGGAATCTCATTCTAAGAAAATACAAATATCATTTTTGATCGTTGTACAAATATATGATGTTGAGATTTCTTACTACATCAATATGAGTTAGTAACTAATTTCAAAAGATCAACACATACAAATGAATATCAATAAACGGATAATGAGTCAAATGTGATTATTAACAAATATGAAGCCTAGCAGCAACTCCACTCTTTGGTAGTAGGCACTGTGTGCATATGTGCGTGTGCTGGTGTGTCTCTATGTAGCACTATGTGTTTCTCAAACGCATAACTAGTACTCCATCCGTAATGAAATATAAGAGCGTCTAGTTCACTAAGTAGTGATCTAAATGCTCTTATACTACTCTACAAAGGGAGTACTTGGATGGACAGATTTGTGGTGCACGTGTCATCCCTGACAAGGAAAAAGGGTTAGTACTCATGTTATTTGCACCAAAATTGCAAATGAGCCAAACCATTGGCTCCGCCGGATTGCTCAATTAGAGATTTGGTTAGCACGCTTGCCATCTTTGGAGGACCTTCGCGAGACCTTCCTTGACTATGGGAGGCTAGTAAATAAGTATAGTGGTCGTTAAGCATGTTACATATAACAAATATGTGGATGAAAAAAGACAATTATTGTATAAACATGATGGCTCTTGCTACATGTTCAAGAAGCCGCTTCCATCCTTTTCTTGAGAAACACGAAAGAGAAGCGTATGCTCAACAGTATGCACGCTCACTCATCTTCATGAATGCATGCATGCAGACCCTACACGATGAGCAGCTCTCAAAGATGGAGCTGGCAGATTAAGATTGTCAAGCTCACCACAGTCAGCTCCTAGTTGACAGGCAAGGTGTAGCCACTAATGTAGCAATGCCTAGCAGTGGCGGATGTAAAAAGGCCAAAAGTGGCCGGCCAGGCATCCGGTGCCACCCGCCACCGACCTCCCGCCACTATTAACATGCCATCAGTGGCGGGCGCCCGCCAGTGGTAGCCCATCAGCAGTGGCGGGCCACTTGGGCCACCCGCCAAAGAAGATTTGTGTAGCAATGGCGGGCGCTTCCCACCGCCCGCACAGTATTTTGTGCCCGCAACTGTTATTAATCCACGCGGAATTGATGCTATTACAACATATTTTGCCTGGATCAGATCATCAGATTGCATGGGATACATAAATTCTAGTTATAACATTGATCCACATACACGCACCACATTACAATGATGAATGATTAATGAAAAGTAGTTTAAAGAAAATATCACAAGTGCATTATAATGATATACATATATATGTCGCTCATCACACATAATTAATAGTTTAATGAGTTGTTCAGGAGTGAAAAGAGTGTCGAACGATGTTCAACAGATAGAGTGTTAGTAGAAGCCGCACATACTGCAAGAATTAATATTGGACGGAACAAACGGGGACCAACAAGCCGCCTGCTTTGAATCGCAGATTTGGCCTCTCGAAAATCCCATTGAAATACCTCTCCCGGCATGGGTCTGGTGGCTGGACTCGGACCTGGCCAGATCCTCAGCCTCTCATCCGGGGTCGCCTTCGTCAGGATGTGCACCGTGAGGCCATTGAACCGCCTCTTTGCTATCTTCTCCATGGATTGGAGAGAACACTGGGCCATTGGAACACTTCTGATCGAAGCTAATATCGCCTCCCTGAGGTACTCTGCGCGATACTTGTCCCTCATCCATAGATAGTGCTTCTCCATGTCCACCGCAGATACGCCCTCCCACAATTCTTCTCGCGGATTCATCTGTTATTTTTAACACACAATAGAATTCAAAATATATACATATAGAAACATCACAAGGTATTAAACATATGAGACACAGACATATAAAGTAAATATCAGAACGTAATAAACATTGTGTCATGACATAATTTAATGTTTGACGTTTTCCTAGAAAGCATATATATCCATCCTTTCGCCATAATATCCATCTGCATTTTGATGTTTAATTCTCAACTCTCGTTCTTCTTAACTCTCTACATTGCAGTAGAACATCCGCTCATCCCTCACTACATGGCGATTGACGATATTCATGAGCACCCACTAAAGGTGCTCATGCTCTGTCCAAAAGTGATCTAGCTTATCTTCCTTCTCATTCTCTTCGGAGTAATGGATATGTAGCATGCCATAGTGACCAAAGCCTTATTAAAGATGGATTGACTACGTCAACATTGAAAATATTGTCGTTGACCACAATATCAAACACGAGATATACTTTATCAAAAGGGAATGTGTTGACAAATCCAACAACCTCTATAACTTTGGCGGTGTAACACATCTCACACTTCCGTGACCTTGCTACTATGTCTTTTTGTAGAAGCTGAATTTTGATGCTTAGTGCTCTCAACTTGTGTTCTTGTAACATCGGTTCACGAGGCGTAAACATTCGCCATAAGCGCGGACTAGTACGAACATTCACCACATTTTCTTCTGGTGCCTTACTGGTGGTAGGTTCATTAGCTGATTTCTTCTTTCTCTTTCTGCCCTTTTTACCACACTGAGCTGAGGGGTCCATAGAAGATGCTCTCTGGTTTCCATTTGTTGTGTTTGCTAAAATTTAGTGTGGCAATTATGATTCATAAAGCATAAAAAACAAATAAAATTAGTGCCAAAATTTCAACATGACCCTTTGCTAACAAGAGGGCATAGTGAGTGCCAGAAATTCGGTGAAACGGAAATTAATCGACGTTTCGCGAAAACATTGGCACTCATGTCATAACCTGCAACTATAAGCCAACACACTACAAGGGATCCTAGTCACAAAATTAAAGAAAAAATCAACATGACTTTTGCTAACAAGAAGATATAATGAGTGCCAGAAATTCAGCGAAACGAAAGCTAATCGACATTTTGTGAAAACATTGGCACTTATGTCATAACCTGCAACTATAAGCCAACAGATTGCAAGGGGATCCTAGGCACAAAATTAAAGAAAAAATCAACATGACCTTTGCTAATAAGAGGATATAGTGAGTGCCAGAAATTCGACAAAACTGAACTTAATCGATGTTTCGCAGAAACATTGGCACTCATGTCATAACCCGCAACTATAAGCCAACACACTACAAGGGATCCTATGCACAAAATTAAAGAAAAAATCAACATGA
>NW_025226235.1:16502-23863 GCF_018294505.1 Triticum aestivum | reverse complement strand
ACTCAACTCTAAGCAGTAGCAGGCATGACAAACAAGCATGAATGAGTAGGCACAACAGGGCTCAAACAACTCCTACTCATGCTAGTGGGTTTCATCTATTTACTGTGGAATGACAGGTCATGCAAAGGATAAAGGGGTTCAGCTACCGCAGCAAGTAACAGTTGAATCGATGTTGTCCTAATGCAGTAAAAGAGAGCAGGAGCGAGAGAGTGGGGTTTTATCGGAATGAACAAGGGGGTTTTGCTTGCCTGGCACTTCTGAAGATAACATTGAGTCTTCATCAGTGTCAACGATCACCACGTCGGAACATCGTCTACTGGGAGGGAACAGATACCGACAACAAAGAAGAAATACAATCAATGCAATGCACAATATGATGCATGCTCATGACATGGCAATATGAATGTGTTTTGAGCTAATGCAACTAGCAGCAGATTAAATGAAGTTGGTTTGAATACAAGATTCAAATTCAAACTCCATATGTGATTATTCAAATGCCATTTAATTGATTTGTGCTAAACAGCAGCTATAAGTTGTTCTAACATGCATGAAAGTGGTACAGATGGATTCCTTGAATTTTTCTGATAATTTTTCATATATAATTTATTTAATTTGGAGTTACGGTTAATTTTCTATGATTTTTAGAAGTTTTAGGCATTTTCTGGAATTTCCTGATTATTTTTAAATCCAGAAAATACTTATTGCGTCAGCCCCACGTCACAGTGACGTCAGCAGGGTCAAGTGGGCGCTCAGAGTCAAACCTGACGTGTGGGGGCCACACGTCAGTGACACAGGTTAGACAGGGGGGGTTAGTTTAATTTAATTAAAGATTAGGGCACTAGGGCCCACATGTCAGTGGCTCTGGGGTTAGATTAGGTGGTGATTAGCTTAAGCTAATCACCTGATGGCGGGGGCCCACCTGTCATGGACCCAGGGGAGGTCAAAGGGTCAAACCCCCTGGTCGGCGGGGTCAACTCGCCGGCGTTTAGCCACCGGCGAGGCTAAACGCGGCGGTGCAGGTGCGGGTTTCACGTACAGGGCACCGTTCGGGGCGCCGTTGGGCGCTATGGATAGCTGGGAGTGGCCCGCGGCGAGTGGTGCAGGTAGTTGGGTTCGGGGTCGCCGGAAAAGGCGCCGGCGACGTGTTTGGCGGCGGCCGGAGCTACGGGTTCGAGCGGGGCGAGGCCACAGAGAACGGGGGGGATGGCTAAGGGGCTCACCGAGCTCCTGAAGATGCTAGGAGCACGGTGCCGTGCTCGGTTTCGAGCCTTACTGGCTGCAGTGACGGCGGCGACATCGCCGGCGGCGTGGAGTTCTCGGCTCCGGTGGTTGATGCGGCTAGGGGGCGAATTAGGCAACGAGGCATGGGGGAAACGATGCAGCGGCTCACCGCGGTTCTTCTGGTGCTGCTGGCGAGGCAGGGGAGGCACGGGGTCCGGCGAATCGACGGCGGGGATCACCGGCACCCGAGGTCGGAAACGACGGCGTTGGAGATGCAGCAGAGCTTCTGGCGCCGTGTGACTCGATGGAGAGGACGACGACGTCGTGGCGGAGCTCGGGATCACGTCGGAGAGGTGGGGCAGTGGCTGTGGGTGCGGGGTTACGGCAGCGCGTCCATGGAGGCTTCAGCCATGGCGGGGAACGGGCGAGGAGAGGCGTAGGGGGGCGAATGGGAGGCCGGATCGATCGGGACGGCACCGAGGAGGAAGACCCGCGGCGTTGCGCTGTCCCGAGGACGCAGGCAGGCAGGCAGGTGGCGTGGCAGCACGGCCGTGCGCGCGCGTCGGGCACGCGCTCGGCGTCCGACTGGCGCGGTGGAGACGACGACTGGCAGTTGGGCCGGTGGGCCGCACTGCTGGGCTGGGTAAGTGGCCAGGTATCCTCTCTCTCTATCTCCTTTTTTCTAATATCTCAGTTTTCTATTATTCTGTAAATTTAGGGCTTTATTAAAAATACTCAGACACTTTCAAAAATCATGAAACTAATCATGGCTACTGTTTAGAAAATATCCAACAGTAAACATTTTAGTTTATGATTATTTGAGCATTTGAAATATTTAATAGCATTTAAATGCCCAAATGCAAATACTATATAATTTAATTCAAAAATCCAGGAATAGCCTATAAATATGTTCATCATTTTTGGAAGAGGTTTTCACCTTTAACAGAAATTATGAACATTTCCAAAGGGCATTCTGGGTTATTGAAAATATTTTTATTAAACCTAGTTAAATTTCATTTGGTGCTAGGGTTTCAACAATCCCCATTTCAAATTTCTTTGGAATTTAAACATGATGGCATGATGAACAAGCAAAGTCAAGCAAGGGCTGAACTGGGGCTGTGACAACTTACGCTGTCAGGACCCCGACTCAATGCCACATCGATCTAGCATGTAACACCTCATATCACTTTGCGGCCTCACGCACGGTATTCCCACGGGTGTCGCCTTACCTTAGCCCGGGACCGTTTGCGCCTTTTGGCACACGTATATGACAGTGTCGCTAGCATCCATATGATAAGGAGCCCGGGCTGACATGGCTAGTCGTAAACCCAAAGTGGCACAGACTTACAGGGACTGGCATCCATGACCCAGCATCGAACGTGTCGGTCATCAGCGAGTGAAACCAGGCTGTAGCACTGGGCTAGCAGGACTCCGGTGAACCGGGCTGTAGCGGGCTAACAGGACTCCGGTATTCATCGCGTGACATTTCCCCGAAGGGACAGACACAGGAACGAAGAAGGACACATGCCGGCTAGCCTAAGTGTTCCGGAGCAGTAGCAAGCTACCATGGCTCGGTGGAAACACTAGGAGACATTTCCCCGTAAGAGAGGCTACTAAAGATAAACAACTAGATGGTCAGATCCCACACATACCAAGCATTTCAATAACATACACACAATATGCTCGATATGTGCAACTACAACATGGCATCACAACATGACTCTACGACTCAAGTAATTTATTCAATAGGCTCCGAGGAGCGAGATATTACAAACAGGGGTCTCACGACCCAACATTCAGAGCATACAAGTCAAAGCACAAGCGGAAGCTATCATGTCTGAGTACAGACATCTATAAATGAAAAAGGCTGAGAAGCCTGACTATCTATCAGATCCTGCCGAGGGCACAAGATCGTAGCTGAGGTAACAAGCTAAACGTCGAAGTCCACGCGGAACTACTAGCGAGACCGAAGTCTCTCTGCAAAAACATAAAATAGGCAAACGTGAGTACAAATGTACCCAGCAAGACTTACATCAGAACTAACTACATATGCATCATTATCAACAAAGGGGTGGTGGGGTTTAACTGCAGCAAGCCAGCTTTGACTCGGTGGCTATCCTAAACTACGACTGCAAGTAACTCTTTTGAGGTGGCGCACACGAGTCCACATATTCACCATATCAATACACCACTATGGATCCGCTCCCGTCTCCCTACGAGAACGCCATCCATAGCACTCACGCTTATCTTGCGTATTTTAGAGTATCCACTTTCACCTGTCTATGAACGGATATAAGCAACCCAGAAGTCCTTTTCCGCGGACACGGCTATTCGAATAGATCATATTAACCCTGCAGGGGTGTACTTCTTCACACACGCTCTCACCACTTACCGCCGTTTACACGACATGTACTCGGCAACCTTCAAGCGGAAGCCCAACGTGGGTGTCGGCCACGGCCTGCCTAAACACTCAAGTCTCTAGTCCAGGTTTATCGCCTATTCGGGTTCCATCCATGAGGAGATCCGGCCGGAGTTTCGCTCACAGCCCCAAACGATGTGTACAGGGTTCCGTGACACCAAACGGGTGCCCGGTTTACCCGGCCACGTGCCTACCGCATCACAGCCCACCCCTACGGTCAGCGCTGCCCACGGCCTCCAGCATACTACAAACACCAGAAACTACTTGCAACTCCTGGACAGAGGACAAGGGTGATTAAGAAGCCGAGAGGGTCCATTGGTTTCGGGCCCAATGCGTGGTAGTAGCTGAATCATGGATCACAAACACAGAACTCAGTTCCTGAGGACGGCTGCAATGAGACAACCCACCATGTACTCCTACATGGCCTCTACCGCTACCTTTACCAAATCGTGTTCACACACTTAGCTCACACACAGTAGAACATGTTCACACACCTCTGATTCATCCCCGATGAATCAGACCTAACTCAACTCTAAGCAGTAGCAGGCATGACAAACAAGCATGAATGAGTAGGCACAACAGGGCTCAAACAACTCCTACTCATGCTAGTGGGTTTCATCTATTTACTGTGGAATGACAGGTCATGCAAAGGATAAAGGGGTTCAGCTACCGCAGCAAGTAACAGTTGAATCGATGTTGTCCTAATGCAGTAAAAGAGAGCAGGAGCGAGAGAGTGGGGTTTTATCGGAATGAACAAGGGGGTTTTGCTTGCCTGGCACTTCTGAAGATAACATTGAGTCTTCATCAGTGTCAACGATCACCACGTCGGAACATCGTCTACTGGGAGGGAACAGATACCGACAACAAAGAAGAAATACAATCAATGCAATGCACAATATGATGCATGCTCATGACATGGCAATATGAATGTGTTTTGAGCTAATGCAACTAGCAGCAGATTAAATGAAGTTGGTTTGAATACAAGATTCAAATTCAAACTCCATATGTGATTATTCAAATGCCATTTAATTGATTTGTGCTAAACAGCAGCTATAAGTTGTTCTAACATGCATGAAAGTGGTACAGATGGATTCCTTGAATTTTTCTGATAATTTTTCATATATAATTTATTTAATTTGGAGTTACGGTTAATTTTCTATGATTTTTAGAAGTTTTAGGCATTTTCTGGAATTTCCTGATTATTTTTAAATCCAGAAAATACTTATTGCGTCAGCCCCACGTCACAGTGACGTCAGCAGGGTCAAGTGGGCGCTCAGAGTCAAACCTGACGTGTGGGGGCCACACGTCAGTGACACAGGTTAGACAGGGGGGGTTAGTTTAATTTAATTAAAGATTAGGGCACTAGGGCCCACATGTCAGTGGCTCTGGGGTTAGATTAGGTGGTGATTAGCTTAAGCTAATCACCTGATGGCGGGGGCCCACCTGTCATGGACCCATGGGAGGTCAAAGGGTCAAACCCCCTGGTCGGCGGGGTCAACTCGCCGGCGTTTAGCCGCCGGCGAGGCTAAACGCGGCGGTGCAGGTGCGGGTTTCACGTACAGGGCACCGTTCGGGGCGCCGTTGGGCGCTATGGATAGCTGGGAGTGGCCCGCGGCGAGTGGTGCAGGTAGTTGGGTTCGGGGTCGCCGGAAAAGGCGCCGGCGACGTGTTTGGCGGCGGCCGGAGCTACGGGTTCGAGCGGGGCGAGGCCACAGAGAACGGGGGGGATGGCTAAGGGGCTCACCGAGCTCCTGAAGATGCTAGGAGCACGGTGCCGTGCTCGGTTTCGAGCCTTACTGGCTGCAGTGACGGCGGCGACATCGCCGGCGGCGTGGAGTTCTCGGCTCCGGTGGTTGATGCGGCTAGGGGGCGAATTAGGCAACGAGGCATGGGGGAAACGATGCAGCGGCTCACCGCGGTTCTTCTGGTGCTGGTGGTGAGGCAGGGGAGGCACGGGGTCCGGCGAATCGACGGCGGGGATCACCGGCACCCGAGGTCGGAAACGGCGGCGTTGGAGATGCAGCAGAGCTTCTGGCGCCGCGTGACTCGATGGAGAGGACGACGACGTCGTGGCGGAGCTCGGGATCACGTCGGAGAGGTGGGGCAGTGGCTGTGGGTGCGGGGTTACGGCAGCGCGTCCATGGAGGCTTCAGCCATGGCGGGGAACGGACGAGGAGAGGCGTAGGGGGGCGAATGGGAGGCCGAATCGATCGAGACGGCACCGAGGAGGAAGACCCGCGGCGTTGCGCTGTCCCGAGGACGCAGGCAGGCAGGCAGGTGGCGTGGCAGCACGGCCGTGCGCGCGCGTCGGGCACGCGCTCGGCGTCCGACTGGCGCGGTGGAGACGACGACTGGCAGTTGGGCCGGTGGGCCGCACTGCTGGGCTGGGTAAGTGGCCAGGTATCCTCTCTCTCTATCTCCTTTTTTCTAATATCTCAGTTTTCTATTATTCTGTAAATTTAGGGCTTTATTAAAAATACTCAGACACTTTCAAAAATCATGAAACTAATCATGGCTACTGTTTAGAAAATATCCAACAGTAAACATTTTAGTTTATGATTATTTGAGCATTTGAAATATTTAATAGCATTTAAATGCCCAAATGCAAATACTATATAATTTAATTCAAAAATCCAGGAATAGCCTATAAATATGTTCATCATTTTTGGAAGAGGTTTTCACCTTTAACAGAAATTATGAACATTTCCAAAGGGCATTCTGGGTTATTGAAAATATTTTTATTGAACCTAGTTAAATTTCATTTGGTGCTAGGGTTTCAACAATCCCCATTTCAAAAATCTTTGGAATTTAAACATGATGGCATGATGAACAAGCAAAGTCAAGCAAGGGCTGAACTGGGGCTGTGACACCAAGAATGTATGGGCCGTCAATACGCCGAAAGCTAACACGGGCTGGAAACGGCCCATGTAAATCATGGGCCGTTAACGGGTACAAAGAAAATTACTGTTCATTATGGGCTAGAGTCACAGTGGGCCTGTAAAGGGCCGAAATATACGAAGGCCTCATATGGGCCGAAAGACGTCGTGGGCCATACATGGGCCGAAAGTGAAATGGGCTGGTGTTATATTCGACGGCCCACATGACGTTGTTGGGCCGATTTCCTTCAGGGCCTAACGGGCCGTGAGTTAACGGGTCGTAAAATGGGCTATTTGTGAAGAGACCGTTAACAGGCTTTTCATGGGCCAGCCCATTAACTTTTGACCAAGTCAAACGGGCCAGCTTTGTAAGCTAAATGGGCCAGTGGTGGGTCGTGGCACGTGTCGACATATCATAGGCGCCTATCTGACCCACTGACGAGCTGACACGTGTTTCGTCCGGCCAATAAGAATTTTACACGTGGAAATTTCCCATTGGTCGGGGCTGTTAACGGGTTATCGGATCCAAAACCCGACCCGATAGCTTAACGGCATTCCGTTACGGTGGATGCCACGTGTCGGTCACCCTTGACGAAAGCACTTCTGTGACGCGCGATTTATCGTCATGGAAGTTGACACTTCCGTGATGATAATTTTGGTAATGTCATGGAACACTTCTATGATAGCACATGTATGACTATCTTGATTCTGTCATAAGTTTGTCATGAATGTACATGCATGACAAAAAAACGCGACCTACTGTGACAAAAACGTATCATCACGGAAGTGTATTTTTTTGTAGTGAAAGCTTTTATTTGGTCAAGTAGTCTAATCACCCCCCCCCC
>NW_025226235.1:11663-16492 GCF_018294505.1 Triticum aestivum | reverse complement strand
CCCCCCCCCCTCTAGACATACTTCCGATCCTACACACTGTTCCTTGCAGCCATGTTGGCCGAAGATTTGAAGCCTCCTGCTCCAGAACCATGGAAGAGCTCGACCAGCTGATCGAAGTTCGCCACCATTGTGAACAACTCATCAATGGAGACGGACTCGATGCGGACGTCTAGGGCTGATATGATGGGCTGATAGTCCACATCTAGCCCCACAATGATGAAGGAGAGCAGCTCCTCTTCTCCGATGGGCCTCCCTGTTGCTGCAAGTTCATCTGAAAGCAATCTCATAGAACCAAAATAAGTAGCAGTAGATTGGGAACCTTTGTGGGCACTGGTCAGAGAGATTCTGATGTTGTTTGTGCGTGATTTGGATTGAGCAGCAAACATGGTGGAGAGGGTTGTCCAGATTGCACGGGATATCTCCATCGAGGCAACTTGCACGAGGATTTCTTTGGAGAGGTTCCTCAGCAGATAGGCTACAATCCGCTGGTCTTGGATCAACCAAGTGGTGTAGGCAGGATTCAGAATGATCTGTTCCTTTCCTTCAGAATTTTTTGCTGTAATTGTCTTGGAGGGCTCGGAAATAGTTTCATCAAGGTACTCATACAGGTCGGCTCCCATAATTTGAGGGCGAGCCTGGGCACACCATAGGACATAGTTGGTGTGGCTTAAAGGTTCAGAGGTATTATTGTTTAGGCCAAAGAAAGAAGCCGAGCTGGAGGAGGAAGACATGGTTGCCGCTTGGTTTTGATCTGGAGGAGGTTTTGATGGCGGCTAGGTTTAATCTGATAGAGAGCTAGATGTGGAGGAAGAAGAAGGCTCTGACTACCATGTAAGTTTTGGTAAAGCGTCTCAACTCCCGTAACATGGGAGCCCATAGTTCATATATTAATTGAGTGAGAGGGATCTCGTAGTCGTTTACATGGTGCGGTTGAGGATCTCCAACCGCGGAGAAAGATTACAGGAGGAGAAGAAGAGATAGAAAGATAAAGGACAGCTCTCCTATCCTATGCGTGAAGCATAAGGCTACCATGCCTAGCCTGTTACAATATTTCTAACAATGGAGACTGCAGAAGGAGGAAGACAAGGTCTTGGACGCCCACCACCGCCGCCGTAGGATATGTTTAGGGGTGGGTCTTTTCTTTTGTTCTAAATGTTCGAAAGTTAAATCTGCCATGTTTGGATGAAATCCGTCATGTTTGTACGAAATCCGGGCGTGTTTGCATAAATTTTATCCGGTTTGTTGAAAAATAGTTTGAAATGTATGCATGCACCTACAGGAAGCGGTGCTTCATAATTTTTTGCCTTTTGGTGGACGCCCTCAAGGTTTGCCACTCTGGCCTATATGATCGTTTAAGCATCTCCAACCAGACTCCTCATTTTGCCTCGACACGTCCAAGCGAACAGCTTAGACATGAGAGAGAAATGGAAAAGCCACCCAACCGGACCCATCAAATTGTCCCTAGCCCATATATGGGGAGGATATGATGGCGCTTGGGCGTGTCCGGCCAGTCCACCGCATTGGATTTGGACCACGCCAGGCCACTTTCTCTTTTTGTTTATTCTTTTTTCTTTATCACTTTTCATTCCGTCCATCATGTGCATGTGACCGGACATGTTGTGCGTATGGTTGCATGCACACACAAATGAGGGCTTGGAGCGGACATGTTGGGATAGCATCTAGACGTGTACGTAGACATATAGAGGGTTGGATTTGCTTAGTCTGTTTGTAGATGCTCTTAGATGGTGGTTCCACAATATGTCTGTGTGATTTTTCTACAACTTCATGGAGTCGTCCTCGTCAGACGAGGAGGATGAATATGGTGATGAAACGACAATGATGCAGGTGGTCGTACCAAACACGGAGTATGCAGACATCGAGTGTTGAATCGAAAGAGGGCACGTGGGACTGATGGACAACTACTTTGCCCCCGATGCCATATTCACTGACAATTTTCATAGACGCTTTCGTATGCGGGGATTTTTTTTTGAATGCCTCTACAATGGCGTTTGGGACGGTGATGACTAATTCATCTTGAAGAAGGATGTCGTTAATTTTTTTTTGGATTCTCTAGATAAAATAAGTGCACGACTGCATTGAGGATGCTCGTCTATGGCATGACTACAGATTCGTGGGACGAGTACCTTCGGGTGTCTGAAAACATATGCAAAGTTGTATTGGTGTGGTTTTCTACTGGGGTGATCAAGGTGTTTGGACCGCAGTACTTGAGAGAACCAACTACCGCAGACAATGAAAGGTTCATGGCACTCTCTGAAGCTAGAGGGTGACCAGGTATGCTCAGATCCCTTGATTGCATGTACTGGAGATGGAAAAACTGCCCATATGCTCTAGAAGGGCAATATCATGGCCATGTTAAGAAGCCCAGCAGTATTTTTGAAGCAGTTGCATCACAATACCCCTGGATTTGACATGTTTTCTTTGGCATTCCTGGGTCTCAGAATGACATCAACTTGATGTAGTGGTCTCCATTGTTTGCTAGGTTGACTCGAGGACAAGCTCTTCTGTGCAACTATAGCATCAATGGTCATGACTACAACATGTGCTACTATCTGGTCGATTGTATCTATCCTCTACGGGCGGCCTTCGTCAAGACCATCACTGAGCTAGTTGGCCAGAAAAGAGTCCACTTTGCCCAAAGACAATGAGATAGAAATGATGTGGAGAGGGCATTAGGAGTGCTTCAAGCCCGTTTTGCAGTTGTTCGAGGACCTGCAAAAATATGTGATCCAGAGAACTTGTGGGAGGTGATGACAACTTGTTTGATCATGCACAACATGATTGTAAAGGAGCTGCCAGAGGTCTGGAATTTGAGAACATGTGTGATCTTATATAACTCCCAACTCAAAATCCAGCCACATTTGGGGGGTTTGTCCAAATATATCAACAGATTTGACATCGAAGAAGTCGTGAGCAGTTTAAGTATGTTCTGATTGAGCATCTGAGGGCGATGAAATGGGACAATTAGAGCATAAGTTGAATTCAAGTTTGACTATTTTTATTTAAAAACTTAATGTTTGGATTGTAATATTTGAATTTAAACCAGTGTTGCGTTTGAATATTTTTACTACACGAAGAATTATGTTTATCTATAGTTATTTTGGAGAGGTGCGTACTTTGGCAAAAAAAAAACAGGGACGAAAGTTTGATAGACATGGTTGGATAAGCGGCTCTCGTATCTATCCGTGTACGCGAACGAGTCAAGATGAATCCATGCTGCGGGAGAGCGTTTTCGTCCGCAGCGTTTTGTCGTGGGCGCCGGATGGGGAGGAGATATTCGCGTCCTAAAGAAAGGCTGGCTCCCGGATAAGAAATGGCGTGCATGAATCCCAAGTAGAGGACAAAATTTAGCTTGCAAAGGATCTAGAAACCAGCGATCTCGAATATCCCGTGACAAAAGTGCTCCACCCACACCGTGCATATCCATACGATGCACAACCATAGATGCATATGACTTCTTAGCTGCCCAATTAGCTGGTCATTTTCTCAATAATAATAATAAAAATTAGCTAGTCATTATATAATTCCGCCCGAGTACCCACTCCAACTAATATGGAAAGAGACGTCGGCCCTAATTTTACTCGTGTCGCTTTTGTCAAATCAATCATATGCATGTCATAATCATATGCATGTATGCAGTCTAAAACAGAAACACTAGATGCTTTATATACGAGGTATTAGTATTGCCATGATCGATCCAGCAGTCAGTGTACTCAGCATGGCGTAGACGCATCAACCGCCGTTCTTTCACTCTGTACTTCGCCGGGCCACCACACTCTCTGCTACAGGTCGATATATCCCGCGTTTGCCATGTCGAATCCGGCAATAGCCGGGGCCTCCTCGTACGTACTCCCGGCACGTCGCCGGCAGGCGGGCAGTCGTCTCCCTGCGGCATCGCGGTCGCTGTTCGTGTCCAAGTCTGGCTCGCACCATCACCGAGCAAACCCTCTTCGCCTCGCCTCCGTCCATGATGCCGGGCACCCTTCCGCCGAAGCACGCCGGGGAGAATTCTTCCCACTCGGCCATTATCCCACTCCTCCCCTCTACCTGATGTACGCGAGGACCCGGATAACTGTTCCTTCCTGTTTAGGTAATTAAATGCTTGCTTGAACAAATTTCCTTTTCAGATTTAATTACTATATCACTTAATTTTACCCGGTGATTTTTATTTTCTGTTTGTTAGATTGATTTACCTTTTTTTCTTGCTCATGTCGTGTGTGTCCACACTTGCATGTGTATCCAACCGTGCGCGACTGCACTTGTAGCCCCCGTCCCCCTTCGTTGTACGCCACTGCATGTCCGTCAACCTCGTGCAACTACAATTACACCTTGCGCACCCCGTCGAAACCATAATTGTGTAGTGGGAGTACCGAAGTTACTATCGAAGTTACTCCCACTTGCGCACCGAAGTTACACCTTGCATTGGGACATGTGAGCTCACTCTTTCACCTTTTTCTTATCTCCCTCCTCCATATAGGTAAAAGTATCGGGCTTATAGTTCATTATTGTACTTGCTATGAGAATTTGAGAGAAATTGTCTAGCTAGCCTAGCCTGGCTGTAGCATGTTTGGTGTGTATCGACGGCCTGGGCGGCTATTAATAGCCATAAATAAATGTTGGCTCATGACCCCACCGCACAGTGCGCAATGAAGAGTACAATTAACATCCAGGCGTGAGCCAGGTGATCGAATCCTTGCGCCTGGGCCAGGCTAACAAACGTGCCTGGTGCTCTAGGTAGGCTAATGATCATGCAAGATACTTCAAGCCAGTGGCGGAGCTAGACAAGATGTTCGGGGGAGGCGAGGAACAAA
>NW_025226235.1:0-11128 GCF_018294505.1 Triticum aestivum | reverse complement strand
GGACCCAGACAGGGGGGGGGGGGCGCAGCCCCTCCACTAAGCTCCGCCGTCGCTTAAAGGCAGGCTAGAGTTTCCTTTTTCAGGATCCCAAACAGGCTAATGGAGGCTCAAATCAGGCAATTTTCTCCCGGGTATCCAACCAAACTACCCATGCATGTCCGCCAGCCACGCACAATCGTAGTTGCGCAATTGCACGTCCGCACACCTAATGTAGGCTCAAACCAGGCAATTTTCTCTCAGGTTTCCAACCAAACTAGCCATGCATGTCTGCAGGGGCGGACCCAGACAAAATTCTGACTGGGGGCGCATCATTTGACTGGGGGCACAACTTCTATAAAATTGCTGATTTTGAAGTTTTTTCTTTCAAAATATGCACAAATACAAAGGGAATTCAAAATTTTGAGTGGGGGCCTAGGCCCCCACTCGGTTGTACTTGGGTCCACCCCTGCATGTCTGCCAGCCACGCACAATCGTAGTTGCGCAATTGCACGTCCGCACACCTATGCGTAACTGCATGTCCATTAGCCACACAATCTTAAATGATAAATATTCTTTTTCTAGTAATGCTAACAAGAATTCTAGTTTTGAGAAATATATTATAAAATGCCCAACTAAAAGATGTTGACTTTTTGCCACAACTATTTTAGTGTTTAATACTCAATTTTAAGATTTCTTTAGAAATAACAAGTACTACATCCGTTTCAGTTTACAAGTCTTGCGCATATACCTAGGGTTGCCAATTTTATCACCCTAATATAAACTATATAACACAAAAATTATACCTTTTGAAAGTAGAGACTCCATAGTTTATGTTGGTATATTTTTTGTAATATATGACTTGTATTAGGTTGGTCAAATTGACGACCTAGGAGTACGCGCACGCCCTGTAAACTGAGAGAAGCACACATGCACACGCAACACCATCACACACGCGCGCGCACACACACAACACATACCGAGAGATGAGGACAAACGTGTGGTTGAACGTTTAGGAGGGCGTCGGAATGGGGGGGGGAGCTTTTAAAAAAAAGAAGGAGGTTCGAACCCCAGCTTCTGCAATGATTGCGATGCACACAAGCATACATGTGGCTAATAGCACCAATCTTTGTTCCATGGAATCTTGTCTTGGTTCGCGAGGATGAGTTACCACCTACATGGAAGCAATGAAAGTGATGGAACTGCCTCCAAAGAGTGGTTAGATTTTGTGGTTGCCTGAACATAGTGTGTTTGTTGGAGGCAAAAGTGCAACCGATGGTAGAGACAGCTAACATGCATAGGTGCACATGTGACACAGTTGCATGCTTAGAAAAAATAGGTAGCGAGTTGCATGTAAAAAATGTAACTTATGATTTATGATTGATATACATAGGTGTTGATGTGTCATGGTCACATGCTTAGAAAATTAGATAGTGGGTTGTAGTTGCCATTTAGAAGTAGGGGACATGAAATCATTGTGCTTGTATATAGTATTCACGACCAACTCGGATTGCTAAAACTGCAATAATATACAAGTAGAACTGCTCTTACATCAATGGTATTCATAGTGCATATATTCTTACTTCTATATGATCTGTTATACACATCTAGTCTTTGTGTTCTTGTTTTTAGTGAACCATACAGGAGAACGACATGTATTGTGTTAATGTAACAATGCAAGGGAAAACTTTTTCCTCTCTTTTGTTGGCCTTTGCTGGCTTCCATATTTGACTTGCATGCTTTCCAGGTCTAGTAGAGGCAGTTCGTCCAAGCAAACAAAATGCAGAGGCACAAGCACCAATTCCCGAACAACGTGTAAGTCGAATATGGGGCGTACACATATGCATGTAAATTCATATATGTTTTTAGGGGGCAAAGTCAAATTGACTGACCAGAACGAAGATATGCGCTTAATTAAACTGATGAACATATTATAACTAGATCAAGGCTGGCGACGAATCAAGCAAGCTTTCCCACATGATCGAGACCATCCGAGTGGCGTTGAGTTCGATGGGTGGAGGTGAGATATCTGTTTCAGCCTACGACACTGCCTTCATCGCCCTTGTCAAGAACCTAGACGGAGGTGATCGGCCACAGTTCCCCTCTAGCATTGACTGGATCATTCAAAACCAGCTACCAGATGGTTCGTGGGGTGATGGCTCATTTTTTCTGGTCCAAGACCGACTTATGAACACCCTAGCATGTGTTGTGGCGTTGACGTCATGGAACCTTTATGTTGACAAGTGCGAGAAAGGTATCGATTACCTTTCTTCATTGCTGTTAGGATGTTCATCAATACTTCTGGTTTTACCTATGTCCTCAAAGTCTTTTATATTTACATGATCTTGTTTATTGTAGGCATGCATTTTATCAAAGAAAAAATATGGAGATTGGCTGAAGAGGAAGAAGATTGGACGCTAATCGGCTTCGAAATTTGCTTCCCCTCGCTCCTATGCATGGCCAGGGACATGGATCTGGACATTCCTCACGATGACCCTGCCTTCGAAGCCATATATTCCAAGAGAAACCAAAAGCTCAATAAGTACGCATAGCTACCTAAATTTATTCTTTTATTTTACAAGTATTATTTAACATAGTCGAATTTGCCCAATTTTAAGTGCGGTGGTGTGCGATAAGACATGACAAAGAACCAAACAGTCCCCTAGGGCGTGTTTGGTTGCAGCAGTGAACAGTAGCTGCATTGCATACACATCTCAACCCAGCCTGGTTGAGCAAAAACAGCTCCAAATACGTCATCTGCATGTTGTTTAGTTGCCTACATCTAGGGTCCCTGCATTAGGTAATACGCAAGTGCACTTTGTTTTGTTGCCTGCATTGGCCCAAGCGGCACATGGGCAAGGTGGTTGGTTGCATACAGCATACATGGTGTGCTTACCTTGTATCCTAGTTGGTGAGTTTACCCACAATGATCACACCTAGCACACCAACGCCACATCACAGCAATGGCGATGAACTGGGCGAAGATGATAAAGTTCTTCAGCTTCAGCCCAAACTGACAATCCACCTTAGCACCTTCCACTTTGACATCTCCAACCTTGCCACTGTCAACACTGTTGCCTCCGTGCTTTCGCACCCAGTCGGAGTAAGCTTGTTCTGCTGCCTGCCTAGTCTTGAACCCTCTATGGCTGTTGTTGCTATACGATGCCACTTGTGCACTAACTTCTTCCCATGAACTGTAAACCCCTGGAGCCTTACCGATAAACACGGCAATACCACTTGCCCTAGCAATGCACAAGAGCAAGAGTTGAAGCAGCAAATCAATGGAGCACAGAAGTAGCAAGCAAAGTAGCACACAACCAACAATGAAGCAAAAGAGAAGAAGTAAAGCATGCATGATCATACGGCATAGCAAGTTCTACCTAGCACCACCATGGTGTTATCCTACCACCACATCCAAAAGAGGGTGTCGTCCTACCACCACATCCAAAAAAGGGTGTCGTCCTACCATCGTAAGTTCACCATCATCATGAGAGGTTAGTATATGCCACCTCATCAAAATATACAGACCATCAAATAGTTTTCCAGCCCTAGCTACACAACATGTATGTCATCATCGTCACCGTCGTTGCCACCGCCATCGCCATCGCCGTCGGGGATCATGCACGCTCACAGGCACAACTACTCTAGTAGTAGTGCTTTCCCAGCCAGCTCCTGAGCCACAACACCTTGTGAGCGTCTGCCATGGCAACGAACCCAACACCCTGGGCCTTGTTGTCAAGCAGGTGATTGAAAGATGCCATCAGAGCCTCGTTGTTGAAGCCACCCTGGGTCATGACAGTGCCATACAGGTCAGGGTGGACGTGGAGGGGCTTGCACTCCCTGATGGCTATTGCCACCTCCTTCATCACCTCAGTCATGATGCAAAAGACATTAATCTCCTCCTCCATCAGGCCTCCTATCTTCCTCTTCCTATCATGGACGGGGTAAAAGGGCTTGTCGAAGGGCTTCTCGAGGGGATTGTCAGGGCCATCAAGGACCTCGACGTCCGGGGTCCTAGGGAAGTCTGGCATGGGAGACCCAAGAGGCTCCCCCGAGCCCATGGCATGCTTCCCAGTTGCCACCCCGAAGGAGAAGATGTGCTGCATCTGGCTGTAGTTATGTATGGGTATGTTGAGGAACTCAGTGCCCCTTGGGTGGTCCTAAGAATGAAACACAAGTGTTGTTAGTTGCGATTAGGAGTAGGCAATGGTGGACAGTATGAAAAGGAAGAGGGTTGTGAGCTAACCGTGACATGGCCGGCGTAGTGCTCTGCCTCCAGAACTATGGAGCAAGTGTTCTCATCCCATGAGGCACCGCTAAGGTCTCTCAGTTTGGACACTTGGATCCATTGACCTCTCCACTTTCCTCAGGTGGTTGTACACCCGGGTGGTGGACACCTCCTGCCCACAGAACTCGAACACCTGCTTCACAACGGTGTTCAAGTGCACCTCCTTGAAGCCCTTGTCAGTCCTAACTCCACTAGAGATGAGCTCACACATCTTGTTCAGCACGAAAGTGGACATGAACGACTGCCACTTCATGTTGTTCGACCTACCATCCTTCTTTGCCTTTGCTGTTGCTACCTTGAGTGCAGCGGCAGCAGCAACAAAAATAGGAGTTTGCTCAACGAGCACTACTGGCACATAGACAGAATTAGACGCGAACACCTCTAAGTCAGGTGCCATCTCGGACATAGGCTGCGAGTCCTCGACAATCGATGGAGCAAACTGGCTGTCGGACAGGACAAGGGTCTGACTAAGATCTTGCGTCTGCGTGGTCATGTCCTAAAATCGTAACACACATTGAAGTAAGCATAGCACACAACATACCGGACAATCCATGAAAGCGGGAGCATACATCTACATGGTTCATCACTATCATACCAAGCACATGCTTCATCACTATCATACCAAGCACATGCTTCATCACTATCATACTAAGCACATGGTTCATTGCTATCATATTAAGCATACCTGACAATCTATGACCAGGAATATACATCTGCAACAAACAACATGCTACAAATGGACCACCCATAGCTCAAATCACAGATCTAAGCACGAATCAACACAAGCACAAGGTTCAACTCTACTACTAATCTAGCCTACCACATGCTTGAACATCTAACCCTACCACAACTTACAACCGCATAATAGCAATCAACCATATGAGCTCATAGTTTAGAGCACTAATCAACCGTGCATCTACATCAAACCCTACTGCAACTCATATCTAGCTAGAAGGAACATAGAGAAAGGGGGACTGAACTCACAGAGGCCATGGCTGCAGCTCGAGGACGAGGGGGGAACGGTCGTAGAAGATCACCCTCGGCCGGTGAAGGACTGCCGACGCCGTGGACCGCCGGCCGATGAAGATGCGCCGCTTACCTGCTTGTCGGTGCCGATGCGTGTCGGCAAGAAAGCTTGAAAGGGGGGAGAATGGTGGTGGGAGTTGGGGCGGTGAGGGAGGGGGCTAAATAGGGGCGGACTCAGCGGGAGGTGAGCCGAAATTCTCCCGCTGATTTTACAGCGACGCGGGCGAGCTCGCTCCATCTCCCTGGTCGCATGAGGAGAGAAGCGCGTCGCCCGAGCCAGGCTCGCGAGCTACTGGTGATTCGGGCGTTTCCCCTAGGCCTGGCCTGGAGGTGCTCTAAGGTTCGTGCCATATGGGACGCACAGTAAACGCATGCAACTAAACGGGCTGCTTTCTTCCTGCGTGGGCCTGCTGGGCCATATGCAGGCAACCAAACACGCCCCTAGTGATTACAGACGATGGTATTGCTTAGCTGGTTAGATGATGTACGAATTTTCTTTTTTCTCTTACACTATTAGAATCGTCTTTTATGCTGAGTTTCAAAGAAACTCGGCAGGGCACATATTAAACTCGGCGAAATCTTCACCGAGTGCAAAACTCGATGCAGCGCACTAGGCTGGACGGGGCCCGACAGCTGCCGAGTTCATTCAATCGCGAACTCAACGAATATATAAACAATGTTTGCCGAGTTCCTGCCCGAAAAAACTCGGCGAACCACACCGTCAGACTGGACGTGCAGTTAACGGAAGTGCCACGTGACACAACTGTTTACCGAGTTTTGTTAGACTAAACTCGACGAAGCCTGACAAATAAAAAAGTCCACATGGCACAACGCATTGCCCAGTACAAAATATCTGCCGGGTTCTTTATTCAGCAAAACTGGGCAATTTGTTTGCCGAGTTCCACACTTGGAAAATTTCTAACCAAATAGGGTGCGCCACATGGCACAACGTTATTACCCAGTGCCAAACTTCACCCAGTTCTTAAAAACAGAAGTTGGGCAAACAATTTGCCGAGTTTGAAACTCGGCGAACTTATATTCTGTCAAGTTCTTTTTGTTCGCTGAGTCCTTTTTCATCGGAAATTGGCATAGTCAGAGCTCTCCCGAGTTGCTTATCACTGTCGAGTCCAATTTTGGATCAAACTCGGTAGGGAAAAGTTTGCCGAGTTTCTGATAGAATGAACTCGGCGAAGTGTCGGAACTCGGGCCAAAACCAGATTCTAGTAGCGTTATGTGTGAAACCTTGATTTAGGGTTCAGCGCTACCAACAATAAAGGAGGAGTGAAAAAATCAGTTCTCTCTCTTTCTTGGGAGAGAACATGGCTGTGCACTCGTGTTTTTTTTTGTGAACACTGTGCTGACGCAGACGATCATACATACACACATACACTCATTCCTGTGAACGCACGCAAACACATCCTACACCTATGAGCACCTTTGAGAGGCTAAGCCGGCATATCATCTTGTGATTCACAAAGTCATCACATGCGCATCCGTAATCGACGGGAACATCTCCCCCTACTGAACAAACATCACCGAAAAGTCTGAAATAAATCCAGAAAAATGCGAGCGCCAGTGGTAACTCACCTAAACAGGGTTGTGCACTGGTGTTGATGCAAAGCGGGCCTACTGGTGTGATACGCATCCAATTCGGTATATGTAATTAATTGACCTGTTGCCTCTCATATTGTAGGATTCCTTCGGATGTATTGCACACTATGCCAACGACTCTACTTCACAGTGTGGAGGGAATGGCAGACTTGGACTGGGAAAGGCTGCTTCCGTTGCAGTGTTCAGACGGCTCCTTTTTTTCATCACCCGCAGCCACAGCTCACGCTTTGAAGGAAACAGGCGACCTAAAATGCCTCAAATTCCTTGACGAAGTCATCAAAAAGTTCGAAGGCGGAGGTAACATCAGTACCAACAAGCTGTATAATCCAACGAGATACTGAATTTACACATGCTCAAACGCAGGAGTGTAGGGTGTAGACCTTTTGTGCTAGGGTGAATTTTGATGTTTGAATACCGAAACTAGCTCTTGTTTACTCACCTTTCACACATGTCAGCGTCCTGTGTCCATCCTGTTGATTTGTTCGAGCGTTTATGGGCGGTTGATCGTTTGACGCGTCTGGGGATATCAAGGCACTTCACCAGGGAAATTGAGGAGTGCTTAGATTATACTTACCGGTAAGCATAATGCATGCCTTCCAGAATCTTAACCCGACTCTCTTTACCTAATTTTCTGCATGTTTGATATGTTCTGTTTGGCGCTATACAACATCACCCCATTTAGTTCAACCAAAGTGTGTTCTCAGGGGGCAGTGCTTCCTCCCAGCTGGCGCGTGTTTGAACCTTGGTTCTTACACGGGTTTCACATCTCCTTCTTTATTAAAAATCAGTAGGGGCTTCTTCCCCCTATTGGTCTAGGGTTTTTTAAGTGTTTGGCCACCAAACTCTATTACAGTGTAGGTTGAAACTTGTAACAAGGAATACTTTTCGATAGATTTACACATTTGTTTCAGTCTAAATATCGAAAAAAATGTATTCAGAGGTTTGAAATTTATACTAGATCGAGCATTAGACAAACATAAAATGATAACTAGCATATGTGTAATCATCTGGTGCCATGGGTGACACTAGACCACCACACTATCCACAGTTCGTTTCTCCTTTTCTTAATTTATGAAGAAAATAAGGAGGAAAGGAAAAAATATGGAGAGAAAAGGAGATTATTGCAATGCCAAGCTCGTTTACCATTTCGACCGCTGAAAAATGGTTTTGCATCATAGTACTCGCTGCCGTACACCAGTCTCTACCTACATTCTGTCTTTTATCCGTAGTCGTACCTTTTGTCTGCAAGTAGTACAACACTAGCAGGTGGTTACCCTAGCCTTCAACATCAATCCATCGTATGGACCATGGGCACCAAATCCTGAGTTTTGTTGCTGTATTTCTTAAACTTCTTTTTGCTATAGTAAGTGAAAATATCTTTTCCTCATAGGGAAGTAAAACTATTGCTAAGTTATATACTTTATCAGGTACTGGACTGAAAATGGGCTGAGCCACACAGGGTCCTGTGCAGCTTCGGATATCGACGATACTGCGATGGGTTTCCGTCTCCTCCGTTTGCATGGCTACCATGTCAATCCATGTAATTTAGTATAGTGTTTGCTAAGTTTTTTAAAATGCGCAATCATATTCATGGACTTTTAGCCTCTGGTTTGAACGTGTGAATGTATGTATGGTACATAGGCGTGTTTAAGAAATTCGAGAAGGACGGCGAATCCTTCTGCTTCCCAAGGCAGTCGAGCCAATCTGTCACGGCCATTTACAACACATACCGTGCTGCTCAGGTCGCGTTTCCTGGCAAGAAGGACGACGTCCTTCGGCGGGCCGAGCGGTATTGCCGCACATTTCTCCAGGAGAGGCGCGCCTCCAACAAACTCAGCGACAAGTGGGTCATTCCCAAGGATTTGCCAGGCGAGGTAGTTACACCAAATTATTGTCCTGCATATAGACTATAGAGGATAGAGCAATATGGAGGCAGTGAATTCTTGTCTGCTATATTAACAGGTAGGATACGCATTGGACTTCCCCTGGAAAGCAAGTTTGCCACGGATCGAAACAAGGTTGTATCTAGAGCAATATGGAGGCAGCGACGATGTGTAGATTGGAAAGGTCCTCTATAGGTAACTTTTCATTTCATTTCACATTGAGGAGCACCCCGCTCACGATTTCAGTTCTAGGCAAAACCCATAGAAAAAGCTTTATCCCTAACATCAACAACCTATTCAGAATGCCTCTTGTCAACAATGACCTGTACCTAAAGGCGGCGAAGGCTGATTTCACCAATTTCCAGCAAATGTGCCGACTTGAGTGGCATGACCTGAAAAGGTGAGTATCGACCAAATTCATATAGGAACTACTCCCTCCGTCCCATAATACACTAGTGTAAAAAACGCTCTTATATTATGGGACAGAGGGAGTAGTTCCTATATACAATGTCGTTCAAGTAAGGGTGGTATGACAGGAATAATCTGTATTCTAACTCCAAATTTCTTACATCTATATTCTATAAGCAGGTGGTATGACAGGAATAATCTGCAAATGCGTGGTCTGTCTGAAAGTAGCGCACTGAGAGCTTACTTCTTAGCTGCAGCCAACATCTTTGAACCGAACCGAGCAGCGGAGCGCCTGGCATGGGCTCGCACGGCGATACTTACAGATGTTGTCTCCGCCTACTTTCAACGCAACGGTTGTGCTCCGGACTTGAGAGAACGGCTTAGTACTAGTAACCTCACTCGCGACCGCCACCACAGTCTATCAAGGTTTGATTGAGCATATCTCTATGTTCCTTCATTGTGTAATACTACTTTTGTCTCATTTTTGAAAGAAAGAAAGAGATGATTTTCCTCAATAAAAGAACATAAATAAATAATACTACTAATTAAAACTACTGCCTAGCTACCTTCTATTTTGTTTTATCCAATAGTTGGCTTAGTGATCTACATGACATGCATGAAAGAATAACAACACTCTCCCATTATCTAAAACGACATGTGCGTGTGCATGCAGGGTAGCAATAATGGATTGGACAGAAAATAGCATACTACATGTTCTTCAGGAGCTGATCACGGACCTTGGCAAATTTGACAATACCACCGACACTCTTCGCAAAGCTGTGAAATATCTTACCCACGCTCAAATACATTCATTATATACACCTGATATAGATGATACTCTTTTTTAGCCGAAATATATGATACTATTTACCAAACATATACTGTATGTTCGATGTTACACTTTTGTTCAATGGAAACATAAAATTATAATTTAAGTCCTCTAGCAACTGCAGTGGAAGGATTGGCTTATGGCATGGACTGCAGAGGAGAGAAGTGGACCATGTGAGTGGAGTACAGCATTGTTGTTAGTTCGCACAATCGAGGTCTGCTCAGGAAGACACAGTTCGACCGACCATCAGCTGAACTTTTGGGAGTATACCCAGCTCGAGGGGCTCACCTCTTCAATATGCCGCAAACTTGCATCTAGGGTTCTTGCAAAGGTTTGTATCTATTGTGCATATCAAGAATTCTTATACATGTTTATATACCCATTTGTCCCTATGGGTGCATGATTTCTCAATTAATCCACGACAATAATTTTCAATGACTCAATCAGCATGGACATAGAATGGAAAACATAGAGGATATAGACCGACAAGTGGATTTGGAGATGGGAGAACTCGCTCATCACGCTCTTCAGAGCTGCAACGGTATCAGAAAACTGACTGGGCAGACTTTTCTCCACGTGGTGAAGAGTTTCAACTACGTTGCCCTTTGCTCATATGACACAATTGATTGCCATATCTACAAAGTCTTATTGGAAGATGTCATTTGAATCATCTAGCATGATTTATATCAAGTTTATATCTAGTAGACACGCAAAAGCAAATTTGCCTCTCTAAAGAAAAAATACCTCATCTATGCTGATATGTGATGAATAATTCTTGTATGGTAGTATGGATTATCATGGTTGTATCGATTGTTTACAAATGTATATTGCTCTTTGCTTTATTAGTATAATTATCAGCCATCTGGTTTGGCATGTGTCGATCTAGTGTATTCATAGACATGTTGCCTATATAACGTGATCTCAACCTATGTCATAATATCATGATTGTTTTATTGATCAATTTCACATGTGTGTGCTTATATTTTGTGTGTCACTGCTTTACAAGAGATGCTATTTGTGAACCTAAACCCCGATCCAATAAGAAAAGCTTCCCTCCCGTGGTTTTTAAGGTGATCAGAGAGGTATTTAAGGCGTTGTAGGTTGATT
>NW_025226234.1:6765-30137 GCF_018294505.1 Triticum aestivum | reverse complement strand
AAGCCAGATAATTCCTCACTTCTCCGTTTCTGTTGTTTATGCCATGCTACCATCCATTAACTATAGATTTCACTATGGTATGTGGTTGGCTCCTTTTGGCACTTCCGTGTGTTGCTCACTCACTGTGCCCAAGTCCTATTGCTCATGGCCCTCGACAGCCGCCAGAGGGAACGGCCGGTCGGCGACCAGCCTCACCTTTCTTCATCTGGTCCACAACATACAGACATGCAATAAGACAATAGTGTGTACTATGATTTATCCCGCGTCATTCATCTTTGTATGTTGTTGACTACAAAAAAATCAATTTGTGCGATTAGATTACTTTTTTTTGGTCCAAATCAGTTTTTGTAGATTATAAGATAGAAAACCAAGTCATTTGCACTATTTTGGTTGTAAGACTCGGTCACATTTTCCCAAGGTTTATGTATCCTCTATTATAGAAAAATCCAACCCAAAGCAATTTAAAGTTATGCTTTCTGGAGTATTCTTTCCCATTTGTTAAATTTGATGGTATGCTATTTTATGGTTATTTTAAATGTTAATACTCAATTTGACGTTGCATACTAGAAGGCACTAACTCATGCCTACATGAAGAAACTATATGAAATTATATAAAGCTTATATGAGTATATAAAGCTTATGTGCTCATAATAGGACATGCTATAAACTATGAAATTATATCTCTGTGCTCTTTGTTTGTGCATACTCTTAAATATTATTTAATGGGGAACTATTCATGATTATTAATAAAAAAATTTATTATTTTGTTTATATTTCATACTTAAATTTCGGCAGCAAAGCGCGGGGATTTGTCTAGTTGATTCATGAAATCGTGGCAGGGGTTCACATGTCAATCATTTCATGTTCAAAGCATCCAAGGTCTCTGTTCAAAACATGCATGTTGCATGCATCACTTTATTATCCCAAATACAAAGAACATTGGCTGACAGCGCACTTACATGATGTTGGCGAGAATCGAACAAAGGAATAACAAAAGAAAAGACAACAGTGTTTGCATAACGCGCAGTGAAAGAATCGCCATGCATGCACGTAGACGAACATTCGTGCACTTAGTAGTAGTTGATGGCCCGGCAATTCTTCCTGATCTGTCCCTCGTCGCCGGTCTTGACCTCGATGCCGGCCATCTTCACCATGGCTTTCTCAAACCTGTCCTCCCACCATCCGGGGATGTTGGCGTTGTCCACCACCATCTTCGCCGTCTCCTCCGATGTCAGGAGCGCTGCGTCGGAGGTGAAGAGCACCGTGTGGGACAACACGTTCTTGTAGTACTGCCTGTCCAGATCGTTTGGGGTCACTACGTCCTGCATCACCGTGGGGTCGTTGCCGCCCGGGGTGGCGTCGGCGGGGCACTGGCCACGCAGGAATGCGGCGAGGCCGCCGTCGATGTCGGAGGAGACGTTGAGGCGGTCAGGGACGAAGGCGGAGCAGTGGGAGCGCCCGATGGTGTGTGCACCGGAGAGGATGACCAGGTCCTCCGCGTCGAGGCCCTTGACGACGAAGCTGTCCACGAGGTCGCTGAGGTTGGACGTGGGTGGGACGAGGAACTTGACCGGCTCAGAGGCGTTGGAGAAGGTGCCGTCGCGGCGGCCGGACGGCACCTCGAAGTCCACCTTGCCGGCGCTGAGGATGCAGGACGCGTCGCGGGCCGAGAAAGCGATGATGTCGGCGCAGGAGACGACGCCCGGGCAGGCCGCCTCGAGGGCGTCCTTGATGGCGTCGATCAGCTCGAAGCCGCGCAGGGAGGGATTGTTGGGCGCGCTGAGCTTCTCAGGCGTTGGGCTGAACGGGGTCGGGTCCAGGAGGACCGAAGCGTCACAGCCCTAAGGTGGTCACCGACGAGACAACAAAATTAATCAATTATAAAAGTAAACATACATGTTTGCAATGCAATTTATTTCTTCCGGTGAGTGGCTAGTGTGTACCTCGACGAAGCAGTCGTGGAAGAGCATGCGGATCATGGCAGCGCCATTGCCGGGGTTCTGGGAGATGGCATCCATCATGACGCCCTTGACGATGGCCTCCGCCTGGGGGCACCTGTCGTGGTAGAACCCAATCTGCAGAGGGCTAGCCTGGCACCCCACGGCGAGCAGCAGCAAAGAACACGCCACCAGAAGGTACAGCTTCTCATCACCAGCAGCCGCCATTGTTTCAAGGTAGCTAGCTAGCTAGCTCGAGTTCTTGAGTCGTGACTAAGATAAAAGAGAGAGAGGAGGGAGGTGAGTGATCAGTGCGCGGAGAATGCCTGCTGCTGTAGTTCCAGCAGGAAGCCACTTATATAGGCGAGCATTCCTAGCTAGCCCTTATTGGCAATGATTTTTTGTTGGATCTTTTTGCTTCGTTGGAAGGTTACTACACCGGCCGGTAGTTGCCCCGTTCGTCGTTCAATTGGCTCACTCAGCTCCTGACAACCCAGTGGCACCGAAAAACAATCTCACAGGGCGTCGGTGATGACACGATGATACACAAATAAGGAGTAACAAACAGTAGTTCACTGACCCTGATTTTTTTAGAAAATGGGCTCACTAACCGGTCATGCGGCCGGTTGACTTTATCGGCTGATGTACATATGCATGAACCAGTCATGTGTAAGCTGGACCGGAGCTGAGTATTTTGTAGTAATGGTAGCTAGATCAAGCAGCTGATTGACGGGGACGTATGTTTCCCGGCCGTTGAGAAGTCGTGTTAATTAGATCAAGCAGCTGATTGACGGGGACCTTGTGCTATGGTTATCAATAAAAAAACAATTGTAGCCATTGGATCGTGTTAATCCAAAAATGTTGCATTGTGCAATTATGGTTATTTAAACTTGTTCATGACAACACTTTCTTGTAGTTCCTGTAGTTTATTTAACTGTAACATTGTTGGTTTGCTCTATCTGCTCTAAACTTGGTTGGCCAAAGATGGCTTGTTTGTGTATTAATTGTGAAACAAACCACAATACACTGCCTTGTAAAACACTTGATGGTTGTTTCTTTTTCTATTGGTGGCGTGGATCACGTGTTGTGAGATCTTCTGTTAGTCAATTACCTGGATAATGAGGTATGTAGATATGTACGTACATGTGTGGTGAAAATCGTGCTGATAACTCTAGTCTTAGTTGCTTTTCCTGTAAGTGGTCATAATTAATTCGATACAAATCATATTATAGCCTGGTGTCTTACACGCTTGGCATGTCCATCAGCATGTTTCCCTGTTCATATTACTTACCTCTATATTTTTTGGTGGTCTTCTGTCACTTTCATGATGCCTACTTGTCTCTGGGTTCCTCCACATTTACCGAGTTAGTATCGTATTCATGTTCTTGTGCAGGTCTTTCTCCTGTATATAATTTTAAGGACCGAGGAATGGGTTGAAACATGTGTGTGTGTGTGTGTGTGTGCGTGTGTGTGCATAGTTACAATCTGTGTAGAATCAACATTGGTTTAGTACGATATACTATCCTTTATGAGTTGCATCTTTGTGATACTCTTATTACTTGGCCATTAATTTATCTTGTTCTTTCTCTCTGTCGAGGGAGCAGCTCTCTTCGGCATGATCTGGTGTGTTGTCGTGATCTCCGGCGAAGCTGGTGCACCGCCTTGCTTGCAGTGACGACGAGACAGTGGGGTGGTTGCCCTGTAACCTCGCCGTTGCCCCCCAGGACTGCCTTCTAGGGAACCACCACTCAGGTGAGTCATTTGTGTCTCCTTCCTCTATCCGCTCTGGGACCTAGTCTTTGACCTATGGCCATGTTGTGCTCTGATCTGGCCATTTGAACCGGATCTAGTGCATGTTGTCTTTGTTGGTGGTCTGGCCTATGTTGCGGTCTTTGTTTTTTCTTGGTTTGCTTGTCGATGAAATGCTAGGGTTCCTGTTGTACACGATGATTGTGGTTCATGTGGCGTACATTTACTTGCACTGCATGTGCTAATGCTGCTGCTAAATCCTTTCTTGCATGTCTTCTTTTTTTTTATCTGAGAAATCAGCACATCTCTATTTCGGTTAATAAATCACTCAGTGCGCTTGGAATCTGCTATGCTTTGATGGCCCATGGTTTGTATGCATACACATATCTTCTACTATCTGGATGCGGTCTGAAGCATGTTATAATAACCAGCTGCATAGGATGCTAAAAACAACCTCATTCTTTGAATTGCTATTTGGCATGTAAATCACAACCCTATACCATAATGGTTTTATTTAAGGCGATGTTACAGAGTTTCTTGTGGACTTGCTTAGAATTAAGAAAATTCACTTGCCAGTAATTGTAAGGCCGGGCATGTTCTAGAATAGTCTGCGTCGTGCTTAGTTGATGCTTGTGCCACGTGTACCGCTGAATTTCCTTGATCTACTAATGTTATGCATTCGAACAATGTATGTTGAGTTGATCTACTATTCTTGTTCCATTAATAGCTGTATCATTTCTCGCATAGGTTTGGTGGTGGCAATGTGTGCTCGACGGCCCCTTGCTTCCGGTGTCGATGAGACAGCTGGCCGGTTGCCCTGTAACCTCGTCGTTGGCCCTAGAACTGCCTTCTCGGCTACCACCACTCAGGAGAGTCGTTGGTGTCTCCTTCCTGTCTGCTCTGGGACCTAGCCTTCAAGCTATGGTCATGCTTTGCTTTGCTTTGGCCATTGAGCCGATGATCTAATTCATGTTGTCTTTGTTGGTGGTCTGGTCTATGTTGTGGTCTTCGGTTTTTCTTGGTTTGCTTGTCGATGAAATGCTAGAGTTCTTGTTGTACATGGTGATTGTAGTTCATGTGGCGTACATTTACTTGCACTGCATATGCTAATGTTGTTGCCAATTCCTTGATTGTCTTCTCTTTTGATCTGAGAAGAACAATACATCTCTCTTTCGGTTAATAAATCACTCAGTGTGCATGGAACTTGCTATGTTTTGATGGCCCTTGGTTTGTATGCATAAATATATCCTGTGCTATCTGGAAGCATTTTGAAGCATGTTATTATAGCCAGCTACCTAGGATGCTAAAAACAACCTCATCCTTTGAATTGCTATATGGCATGCAAACCACAACAAGGCGATCTTAGACAGAGATTTAATGTGTTACTTACTTATAATCAAGAAAATGCACTTACCAGTAATTGTAAGGCTGGACATGTCTTCTAGAATAGTTTGCGCTGTGCTTTGACTCATTGGCAAAGGATTGGTGATTTACTTGATCCTTGTGCCGTGTGTACCACCAAATCTTCTTGATCTACTCATGTTATGCATTTGGTGATGTACGTTGATCTACTATTCTTGGTCCATTAATCAGTTGTATCATTTCATCATAGGTTTGGTGGTGGCAGGGCGAGCTCGACGGCCCCTTTTTGCTGCTTTGGATTGCTACAGTTGCTGCAACAGTTCAAGTCAGTGCAAGACTGTTGGTGTGTTCCTAACACCAATCAAGTGGTGTGTGTAACTTAGTTATTTTTCCTGTGGTGAGAATGTAGGAGATCTATATGTGGTATGGTCAGTTGGAACCAAAGAAATCCTGATTCCTTGGCTGCCGCCAGAGCTTCATTTCATTGAGGCCGGGCGTTTGATTTTCCAAGTGAGGTGCTGGCATGCAGGTGTTGCGTACTGGCTAGGAAGGGTTTGACATGGCTGCTTATTTGTTTGGCTAATGAGTCCCTTTCCTGGGAGTCGAGTTTCATTTTAGTTGATGGAGCGAGCCGTCTCAAGTGCCATGTAGAACAACTGTAGCTTAAGCATTATACATTTTGTTGCGTGGAACCGAGATTCATGGACATTCTATTGTAATATTTCTTTTGTTGTGGTTGTATTTTGGTTGGTGTTTTTTATGCGTGAAGGAAGGTAGGTTCTGTAAAAGTACCTGTTTAACAAGTTGCCTTGCACAAATATTTGTACTGTAAATATATGGTTCTTTGTTTTGAGTGGAAGCTTTCTTTGCTTTGACAATTGGTTTCTTTCGATCGATCAATCAGCTGTACATGTCATGTTATCTTATCTTGGGAATGTATCCATGCTGTCTTCCATTTCTTTGATCACTGTTTATGTATTTGGTACAGGGCATATACACCAGGAAGGTTTAATGAGTCAAACTACATATAATAGCAATCAATGACAGGAAGATTGTCATCAGGCAATATCAATAAAATTGGCCTTCATCGGTCAGTAGAAAGCAAAGGACGGCCTTATTCATCTGCTCCATGGCGTGGTTCCGAGTTGTCTCGTCTTTTCTTCCGCGTAAGGGCAACTCCATTATCTTGTTGTTCTCTTCCCCGCAAGGGCAACTCCAACACACCAACGGTCCGCGCGTGTCCGTTTGGGTCAAAATGGATGAGGATCTCGTTTGCTCACTGTATGGCCCCAGTGGAACCGCACGCGGTGCACTGGGATGTATAGTCTATCCCGCGGTCAGCGAGCCCTCCCAGTCGTTCGCAATACATGCACACACACGTGCGCAAGCGCGGAAAACTCTGACACCCCAAAAGGTCATCTAGGCCCTCAAACAGGCCCCGCGAGCTTGTTGGTCAAAAAAGCGTGCAGAATTCTATAGAAACCGACAAGGGACCGTACTTGCATTCTGTGGTGGTGTTTACTTCCTGGGGCCAGCCTGGTCAACGTGGAGACACATCTTCTCACTGGAGCGGTGACCTGGCAGATGCCCTAGTGAGATAAACGTATTTTCTCCTGCCTGATAGTTTCCCACCCAAAATTTGCCCTCCCAATTTTGTTTTCGGGGGCGGAGGTGAAGGTGAAGCCTAGCCGCACCACCGTTGTTATTGTTGTTATACTCAAGCTCCATCCTCGTCTCCTCCGTTGTGCGTCTTGGCTTTCCATGTGCCTCCAGTGGTTGCTTCTTCCTAGAATCCAACATAGATAAGCCACTGGACATAATTTTGTGTGACGCAGTATTGGATACAGGCATGTTTTTCATCTTTATTACACAGGGGGTGGGGGCCTAATGTTTGCGCCATGAGTGCTCTAGCCTAGTAGTTCAAGTCCAGACCAAGAAAAGAAGTATATACAGAGAGCGACGTCGGACACTCTTGATTTAACATGTGTCAAGCATGACTCAATATCTTAGCAAAAAGGATCAAACACATAGTGAAAGGGATCAAATACAAATGTTTGTTAGCCAAACCTCATGACTGATATATCATATAGCATGCGATAATATATCCAAACCTCAATATCTTAGTAAATAGCAGCTCCGGCTCGAACTACATAAAACCTCGACACAGAAAAATAGTTTTTGTTTACCACGAGATCCGCATGTAAGTCAATTGACAGGTTCAACCGTTTTTTTTTCATGGAGCGTGCACGCACATTGACAGGTTCTTTTTCTGTTTTTAATAGTTTGGATTTATTTGTTGAGATTAATTGTTTGGATCCTTCACACATCGATAAAAATCTTCGAGTCCATAACATGAATGTGTTAGTGTGCACACATGTCTTTATTGTCCGAACTATGCATATATTGGGTTTTTGTTTTAAGGTTGAATTTGACTCATCTCTAAACAAAAAGTTAAATTTGACACTATTTATGTCCACCACGAACTCATACTGACTGGCTACTAGGACGCGAAAACTGAAAGGGAAACAAACACCATACATACATGAATAAGGATTAGGTAATGTTGGATTACTATATATATACAGATTATGACACACGGAGAAATATATAAGTGTCTCCAGGCGATATTGATCCCAGTAGTCATTATCAAAACACAAGTCATGTGTATGTGGGTTTTTTCTCCCGTTCCAATGCACGGGCAGTTGTCCTAGTGTAGAGCCAAGAAAGTGGCGCCTTTTGGAAAGCGAGGAGAAATGGACACGATGGGCTAGGGATGGTATTTTACGTTCTCTCATTGAAATACATTATTGATAGAGTTAAAATATATCATAATGATATTACTTGTGGCAAGAGCTTGCGAGCCGGAGTTGGCAATGATGTAAAGCAACACCAGGACATGGATAAAAGCGAAGCTAGTGATGAATTAGGTGAAGGGAGATGATTGGCGGACATAGGAGGGGAGGAACTTAACATGTTTACTTTGGTACGGTATTTTATGTTTGCTCAAAGAAGTACATTATTGGTTAAGTTTGAAGGATACCATCAGTTGGAGCTCAAGCATTCGCTGTTTTATGGAGATGAGCAACCGGTGTGCTAAAGGAGCCAATTAATCATATTTTTTTACATATTCAAAGAAGTACAATATTGGATAATGTAAAAGAAAGGTTCCTCATGGGGCTTCTTGTGCCAGAAATGTACCTCGGTGTGTCCTTGGCCTCTTTTAGATGAGTCATCTTGGTGTGCGAGCTTATCCTAGAACCATGGGTTGCTGAGATCAGTGTCATCTTGGTAGGCTGCCGGAGGTTTTCTTTAGCCAAGATGCATTGAGTGTGGTTGTTGGTTCAGTTGATGCTCTCTCGGGTTGGTTGGGGAGCGCCAACAAATGCATTTACCTCTGACCACGCCGAGTATCGTGGTCCACCAAGTTTCATACTTTTTATCATTTTTACGTGCAAAATTCATACAACAACAACAACAACAACAACAACAACAACAACAACAACAACAACAACAACAACAACAACAAGAACAACAACAACAACAACAACAACGACGACGACGACGACAACGACGACGACGACGACGACGATGATGACGACAACAACGACGACGACGACAAAGCCTATAATCCCAAACAATTTGAGGTATACTTGAGGTGAAACCCATAAGATCTCGCAACCAACTCATGGTTATGGCACATGGATAGCAAGCTTCCACGCACCCCTGTTCACGGCTAGTTCTCTGGTGATATACTCCAATCCTTCAGATCTCACTTAAGGGACTCCTCCCATGTCAAGTTCAGTATACCCCGACCTCTCTTGACATTTTCAGCACGCTTTTGTCGACGGCTATGCACTGGCTCTTCTGGAGTCCTGTGCCAAATATGCCCAAACCATCTCAGACGATTCTGGACAAGTTTCTCTTCGGTCGTTGCTACCCCAACTCGATCTCATATATCATCATTCCGCTGGTCCATCCGTGTGTGGCCACACATCCATCTCAACATGCGCATCTTCGTCACACCTAACTCTTGAACATGTCATCTTTTAGTCGACCAACACTCAGCGCCTTACAACATTGCGGGTCGAACCGCCGTCCTATAGAACTTGCCAAAAGCAGAGGATACCAAAAGCTTGGCGTCACTTCATCCATCCAGCATTGATTCGATGGTTCACATCTTCATCGATATCATCATCCTTTTGCAGCATTGATCCCAAATATAGAAAGGTGTCCCTCCGAGGTGCCATCTGTCATCAAGGCTAACCTCCTCCTCCTCGTTGTGCCTGATAAAAATAGAAACCTCATTTTGTAATACGAAACTAGCATGTGAATAAGGTTAAATTTTTCTTTTCGCAAAGAGCATCATTTTAAAATTTTAGTAAAGAAAGAAAGACTCATTTTTACAATATTGGACTGCAAATTTGATTTAGCGTCTCAGCATAGCATAATTCATACCCTGGTTGTGAACTGAGCTGAGTGTAGTGTAGCCCTTAGTGTAGTAAATAAATAAAAATGCAAAATTGCAGTACTGCCTTTTAAGGTAATATATTTTGAAGGATGCTAGACCTAGAGCCAGGGCTTTGCCTCCTCCTCCAAGAAAGAAAGTTAGGTTTCGTGCCTCTCGCTGGCACCGGCGCAGGTCCGCCTCATCTCCGGTGGCCCTTGGGCCATGGAGGCGCGGTGGATCCTAGCAAGGGCCGGCGGGAGGGCTCCGTTTTTAGTCGTTTTTTCAATCTTGTTAGGGTTTGTGTCCTACTCAGGAAGGCGAGACGGCGGCGGCTCCCTGAAGATGAAATAAAGGTCTCCCCGCCTAGTTCCCATTCCAACGGTGCGTCTAGCATCGTTGGTGGGCACGTGGAGGTGTGTCTCCGGCTGATCTATCTTTGGTGGATTTGCTCGGATCTCATCGTTGTACGTCCACGTTCGTGTGTCTTTGGTTTGGATCCTTCCGATCTATGTTATTTTTTATCGGCGGCGGTTGCTGTTCTGGGGTGCTGGTCCTATGGGGCCTTAGCACGACGACTTCCCGACTGTCTACTACAACAAGTTGTGCCCGGCTCCGGCAATGGAGGGGCGATGACGGTACATGATCCACCGGACACGCTGAGCAACGTCCGGCGATGGTAGTATATTTTGAAGGCGTACATGATCCACCGGACACGCTGAGCAACGTCCGGCGATTTGTGCTCCTGCGTCGCTGACTAGAGGATGATGGATGGAGCCACACCGTGCCTTCTCCTCCTCTGTCAGCGCTTTGGTGAGCCCCTGGTGTGGTTTACCATCATGTTGACCTCCTTGAGCATGCGTGGAAGCTTAATTAGTAGATGCCCGTTGCCATAGAAGATTGCCCATTGCCGTACGTCTGAATGGAAGATTAATTAGTCAATCATTGTGCACGTAGTTTTTTTTTGGCGGGTAATTTGCACGTATATTAGCCAGCCAAGGTACCAATGTGGTAGAATTGTTAGTTGGTCAATCAGTAGCTAGCCTGCGAATCAACCTGTGGTTGAGATGGTTAGGTGGACAGTGGTATCCCCAACCCATCAGGGTTTAAATCCTGGTGCTCGCATTATTCCTGGATTTATTTCAGGATTTCCGGCGATGCGCTTTCAGTGGGAGGAGACGTTCCCGTCGACGACGAGGCGCCTACGGTGACTTCGAAAATCTCAAGATGATATGCCGACTCAGTCTCTCGGAGGCGCTCATAGGGGTAGGATGTGCGTGCGTGCGTTCATAGGCGTGAGTGTATGCGCGTGTATATGAGCGCCTGTGTCTGTATTGATGCTCAAAAAAAAAAATCAGTAGGTAGCCAGGACACGATGCATGCAAGCTATAGTATGCGTTCACGTAGCCACCAAAAAGGTTTGATGGTCAATTAGTGCGCATGTTCAAACCCTAAAAAAAGCTAGCGCCTATCCACAGTTCGGGAGCCCACCAAAGAAAAAAGGTGACAGGCCCAAAAGGAATGGAGAAGCAGCATGGTGGAAAAAGCTTCCAGAACTGACCTTGAACCAGGCAAACCGGCCTAACTCGTGCCTGGTATGAGGCCTGGCATGAGAATAACAAGCGAAAATGGGAAATTCGCGAAAGTGACAAGTCTGGAGCAATTCTGCCTAAATCTGGGCTCTTTTTTTTGGATCTTGCCCGAGTCTCGGCGTGGTTTCAGTAAAAAGCCTCAATGTCTAGGCGTGGTTCTAGTGGAAAGCCCAGTCCGGGCACCGGCCAGCCCAACTGCACGCATACACAGCCCAGGAGTACTGCTCGCTTGTGCATTTGCCTACGAGTCCGAAACATAACTATGTTCAACCCCGTATACACGAACAGTTCCATTGACGAGAAAATCCATATTTAAAATACACATTTACTTTTTTTCTCCATGTTTGACCGGTGGCCAATTTATGCGGATTAAGTGCAATATTTGACAACATATATGCAGTCAATATATTGCAGAGTACGGGAATTAACAGTGCAAAGAAAAAAAATATGAGTGCGGTCTTCTAATCCAAGTGTATCATGTGCAGGATAATGGGACCTCGCCGATGTACCTGGCCATCTTGCTGAAGAATGAAGGCATCGTTGACAAACTGTATAAAATGAGTGATCACGGTACAAGTCTTTCCTACTCTGGCCCAAACGGACCAAATGCATTACATGCTGCTGCTACCCGAGGACAAGGTAAGATGCTCGCACTATGAATGTTTCATTATAGCCAGGTTCTCCTAGTTGTGGAAGAGATTTTTCTGGATAGTTTAGAATTTATCATATGTAGACTGGGCATAGGAATCTTTTGATTGGATTGGTGCGACACAACATGGAGAACCCATTAATTTGCAGCATTTGCCGATAAGCTGTTAAGGTGGAACAAGGCCCTTTCAGTGCAAAAGGATGAAACAGGAAGTATGCCTCTTCACTTCGCCGCAGCCAAGTCGCCAAACTCATCTTATTCAACACAGTTTCATGACGATCTGCATGAATGGCGGAAGAGCAATTCAACCATCGCCAGACAAATGCGCAAGAAGCTCTTGTCTCTATTGGGGAGGGATGGCTGGCCAAAAGTCTGCCTCAAGCTGCTCGAAGCAAACCCAGCCGCGTTGTATGAGCCAGACCACCGTGGGTCATATCCAATACACATAGCTACCTCAGTGGGCGCGACCAGGAAGGTTCTCCTGTTTCTTAACAGGCACCCTGGCAGTGCCGGCCTGCGCGATGCGCGTGGCCGGACTTTCCTGCATGTCGCCGTCGAGAAGATGGCTATGGGGATCCTGTATCATGCTACCAGGGATAAGTCGCTAGAATGGATTCTCAACATGCGCGACAAGGAGGGGAACACGGCGATGCACCTTGCAGTCCAAGGTGGGAGACTTCGAGTGTTCTGCCGTCTGCTTGGGAATCTGAAGGTAGGCCTGGATTTGCCAAATGCGAAAGGGGAAACCTGTCTGGATTTATCACGCTATAAGGTTCCTCCAGGATTGTATTACAGTCAGGTAATCTATCATTCGACTCCCTCTTTTTTGGCAACGTTCAAGCATTGCCACTGGTAGAATTAATTCATCTTATTGTTTTTGTTTGTGTAGAACTCGGAAGCATGTATCCGTCGTGCAGTCGCGATGGTCGGTGCTCGGAGCGGCACTTCTCGCGAGGATCACTTCGAGGAAAAATACGAAAGAAATCACCGGCTAAAACCGGAAGAGAAAAACATAGAATCAGATAGCATGAAGGATGCAACACAGACTTTGAGCATCGGGTCTGTGCTGATAGCGACAGTGACGTTTGGAGCCACATTCGCACTGCCTGGTGGTTACAAGGCGGACGATCGTCCCAACGGTGGCTCACCGACGCTCGCAGGCACATACGCCTTCGACGCGTTCATGATGGCCAACACACTGGCCTTCATCTGCTCCTCGATGGCCACGGTCGGCTTCATGTTCTCCGGGACTCCCATGGTTAACAGGAGGAGCAGAAAGTTCCACCTTCGCTCCCCCGTGCATTTCATGGAGGCTTCGGTCACGAGCCTGACGGCCGCGTTCGCTCTCGGGGTGTACTTGGTGCTGGCTCCAGTCGCTTACAAGACCGCCATTGCCATTTGTGTCATTAGCCCTTTTGCTTTGCTTTGGAAAAATGTTGATTATTGGAAGAGATGGATTCGTTTTGCTGGACCCTTGCTGGCTAGGAACAGGCCATGTTGGACCTTGCAAGAGTTTGCACGGCAATTCGTGTGGAGCATACTGCTTGAACTTTGGCCCCTCGTGATAATCTTCTGTTGGGCAGCATTCGCAAATACTGGTACACACTTTTAATCATCGACCGGCTTGAAGAGGCATCGGTCAAATATGGGCGTGATTACAGCGAGAAATAAATTGTGGAGAACGGGAGGTAGCTTTATTGCTAGAAAACTCTTGCTACAGTGAGACCATGAGACAAGTATCAGCTTTGTTGTTGGTTGTGTTATTTGTGGAGTGGACCATGTGACTCTTTGGTGTAAAAAATGTTGTTTGTTGTGATCTCTACTGCTGGCTGTCAGTAGTGACTATTGAAATTGGTAATATGTTAGTGCGCACAACAGCATAGGTGTTTAGACCATTTGATCTGGTTTGATCCATGGAGTGTTTAGGCCTCAATGCACTGAAATTGGTGAGTTTTTGGGATTCTTTTTTGGGTGTAAATATGCTCTTTGCTGAAACTACAATGTCGAGTGTTCATTGGTAATGAGATCACACCACACTTTGTTCAATGTGAAGCATATGATATGTGTCTGCTCGTGTATTCAGCATGATCCATACACTCCTGCTTTCTGCAGTTTTCCATTTGTTGAACATTGTAGTGCATGTTTACATGCTAGTACCAATGCTATCATAGCCGAGACTTGTGTTGTGAGTTCACAGCTGTTGCCAGTAACTGATGCAAGTTTCCCTCTGCTTGCAGATCCGCAGAAATGCCACGTCGAGGAGGAGCAGTGAGCTCTGCTTCATGGCTTAGCCAGTAGCGAGAAACCGCCATGAGAGCAGTGTGTCCAGGTTCTTCGCTGTTTCTCAATTGTTTATGTGGTTGATGATTGTTTATACTGCATGTATTTTTGGTCGAAATGAACATAGATTTTTCAATCCTTTATGTTGCTGATGATTTTGGCTTCCTGACACCCAGGCCAGATTAGTTGTTCAAGATTGTTATCAAGGTAGAGGCTAGAAAGGGTACAATTGAATTGTTGGTGATCTGTGCTTTATATATAAAGCGGGGCGAAAGCCTTTTTCGATAATCAGAGGGCGTCGGTAATGAATGATATGATACACAAATAGCGAGCTAACCTTGAGTTTTTAGAAGATGACAGCTCTCACTAACCCTGATGGTTACATGGGGTTGACTTGACTGATGTATGAATCGGCCATGTATAAGCTGGACTGGGCCAAGCTATTTTGTATTGATATAGTAGCTAGACCAAGCAGCTGATTGATGTGGTCACCAGTGGCAGATGGGGACGCATGTTTTCCTGGCTGTTGAGAGGTCAGGTTAGTTAAAAACGTTTCTTAACTTAACTTATAAGGACGTTTACATGTCAATAAAAAAGGCTAAGAACTATTCCTTTTGACCTTTGTCCGTGTGTGCCCGCTTCGTGTCTCAAATCTGTTAGGGCTTGTACTTTGTTTTTGCGGGGTAAAGGGAGTTTTATTAAAATGTCATAGTGTTACAGTTGAGAGGCCACAAACCCTCAATACAAGGTGGAACCGAATGCAACCACACAGCTGTAGCTCGCTCGGAACGACTATAATTGGCGAACCGATCAGCAACTCTATTCTGAGTGCGATAGATTTTCTGAGGTACAAACTTCCTATTACTCATGAACTCCTTAATCTCTAGGACCAAGTGACCATACGAGCGAGTTAAAACATTGCTCTAAAGGCTCGCTAAGGCTTTAGAAGAATCCGACTGGACGACGACTGGAAGGTCCGAGTGTTGGATAGCCAAGGCCATACCTTGCATGAGCGCATGTATTTCGGCCTCCAGGGCGTCATTACAGTGGAAGAGGACCCAGTATGCTGCAAAAATAATCTATCCTTCATGATCTTGCAACACCATTCCTACGGCCGCCGAGCTATCTGATGCCTGGAATGATCGATCAACTGACAGTGCAACATAACCCGGACTCGGCACCGGCCAAGGCAAGGATGGAACATCCTTCTTGGGAAGAATTCTTGGAGTCGCCGAAGATGGCATTTTTCCTTTCAGAATTTCATCCACCAAAAACCGACCAGCTAACTTTATGGATTTATAATAACTGTCGAGGAATTCCACCGTAGAAGAAACTGGCGGTACCTCCTTGCCATGAGTTTGGTCGTTACGTAGCTGCCAAATGCGCCATACTAACATGATAATCATCACTGGTGGAAAAACAGGCTTCCGTCCAGCCCCATAAGTCGCGAAGCTGTAGGAACCGCGACTAATGGGACCTTTAGTCGCGGTTCTGGAGGTGAACCGCGACCAAAGGCCTGGGCCCAGGGCGCTCGGTGGCCAGCTGGCGCACGTGAGGGTCTTTAGTCGCGGTTGGCCAGGACAACCGCGACTAAAGGCCTTCGGGCACCTTTAGTCACGGTTTGCCAGGCCAACCGCAACTAAAGCCCCTCCCCTATATATACCCATCCAGCAGCCAACACTTAGCCATTTGGAGCCATTCTCTTCACAAGTGGGTGTAGGTTTGCTTTTGGTTCCTCTTATGCACATAAGGTGTTTGATGAAATGCCCCAAGAGTATGAAACAAACATGACATGAAGTGTTGGAGCCACACTCCTCGATCGCGGTTAGCAACTTGATGAACCTTTGATGTGTCATTGATAAAATATGCATGTGTGCAGTTCATTGTTTAATTTATATTGTTTGTAGCTAGTTAGTTTAACAAATGCATGATGGTTAATTATATATTTTATATTATAATAATGTAGATGAATCGGCAATGGATGTACGGTAACCGACTCTCCGGCGAGTTCACTACGGGTTTGAAAGATTTCCTCGTAGTGGCTAATGCGAACAAGCAGGGGGTTTTGTTATTTGTCCATGTGTTATCTGTAATAATCAGAAGGGTTACTCTTCCTCAAGAGATGTTCACATGCATCTGCTTCGGCACAGTTTCATGCCAAGCTATAATTGTTGGACCAAGCATGGAGAAAGAGGGGTTATAATGGAAGAAGATGAAGAAGGGGGTGATTTCATCGATGAAAGCTATCTTGCTCATTTCGGTGATACTTTCATGGAGGATGCTGAAGGTGAAGGGGAAGGTGAAGAAGAGGCACGTGATGATCCCGTTGATGATCTTGGTCGGACCATTGCTGATGCACGGAGACGCTGCGAAACTGAAAAGGAGAGGGAGAATTTGGATCGCATGTTAGAGGATCACAGAAAGGCGCTGTACCCCGGATGCGATGATGGTCTGAAAAAGCTGGGCTGCACACTAGATTTGCTGAAATGGAAGGCAGAGGCAGGTGTAGCTGACTCGGCATTTGAAAACTTGCTGAAAATGTTGAAGAATATGTTTCCAAAGGATAACGAGTTGCCCGCCAGTACGTACGAAGCAAAGAAGGTTGTCTGCCCTCTAGGTTTAGAGGTTCTGAAGATACATGCATGCATCAACGACTGCATCCTCTACCGCGGTGAATACAAGAATTTGAATGAATGCCCGGTATGCACTGCATTGCGTTATAAGATTAGAGGCGATGACCCTGGTGACGATGTTGAGGGCCAGAAACCCAGGAAGAGGGTTCCCGCCAAGGTGATGTGGTATGCTCCTATAATACCACGGTTGAAACGTCTGTTCAGGAACAAAGAGCATGCCAAGTTGTTGCGATGGCACAAAGAGGACCGTAAGTCGGACGGGGAGTTGAGACACACCGCAGATGGAACGCAATGGAGAAAGATCGACAGATGGTTCAAAGATTTTGCAGCTGACGCAAGGAACATAAGATTTGCTCTAAGTACGGATGGCATGAATCCTTTTGGCGAGCAGAGCTCCAGCCATAGCACCTGGCCCGTGACTCTATGCATCTACAACCTTCCTCCTTGGTTGTGCATGAAGCGGAAGTTCATTATGATGCCAGTGCTCATCCAAGGTCCGAAGCAACCCGGCAACGACATCGATGTGTACCTAAGGCCATTAGTTGATGAACTTTTACAGCTGTGGGGTGGTGTCCGTGTGTGGGATGAGCACAAACAAGAGGAATTTGACCTACGAGCGTTGCTTTTCGTAACCATCAACGATTGGCCTGCTCTTAGTAACCTTTCGGTACTGTCAAATAAGGGATACAATGCATGCACGCACTGCTTACATGAGACTGAAAGTGTACATTTGCCAAATTGTAAGAAGAACGTGTACCTTGGGCATCGTCGATTTCTTCCGAAAATTCATCCAGTAAGAAAGAAAGGCAAGCATTACAACGGCAAGGCAGATCACCGGCCGAAGCCTGCGGAACGCACTGGTGCTGAGGTATTTGATATGGTCAAGGATTTGAAAGTCATCTTTGGAAAGGGTCCTGGCGGACAATCAGTTCCGAAGGGAGCTGACGGGCACGCAGCCATGTGGAAGAAGAAATCTATATTCTGGGAGCTAGAATATTGGAAAGTCCTAGATGTCCGCTCTGCAATCGACGTGATGCACGTTACGAAGAATATTTGCGTGAACCTCCTAAGCTTCTTGGGCGTGTATGGGAAGACAAATGATACAAAGGAAGCACGGCAGGACCAGCAACGTTTGAAAGACCCTGATGACCGGCATCCGGAATGGTTTCAAGATCGTGCCAGCTACGCTCTGACCAAAGAAGAGAAGGTCATCTTTTTTGAATGCCTGAGCAGTATGAAGGTCCCGTCTGGATTCTCGTCCAATATAAAGGGAATAATAAACATGGCGGAGAAAAAGTTCCAAAACCTGAAGTCTCACGACTGCCACGTGATTATGACGCAATTGCTTCCGATTGCTTTGAGGGGGCTCCTGCTGGAAAATGTTCGAGTAGCCATTGTGAAGCTATGTGCATTTCTCAATGCAATCTCTCAGAAGGTAATCAATCCAGAAGTTCTACCACGGTTACAGAACGATGTGATCCAATGTCTTGTCAGTTTCGAGTTGGTGTTCCCGCCATCCTTCTTCAATATTATGACGCACCTCCTGGTTCACCTAGTCGAAGAGATTTTCGTTCTCGGTCCTGTATTTCTACACAATATGTTCCCCTTCGAGATGTTCATGGGAGTATTAAAGAAATATGTTCGTAACCGTGCTAGGCCAGAAGGAAGCATCGCCAAGGGCTATGGAAATGAGGAGGTAATTGAGTTTTGTGTTGACTTTGTTCCTGACCTTAAGCCGATTGGTCTTCCTCGATCGCGGCACGAGGGGAGACTAAGTGGAAAAGGCACGATCGGAAGGAAATCAACGATATGTATGGACGGCCATTCTCTGACTGAAGCACACCACACTGTACTGACCAATTCTAGCTTGGTGGCTCCGTACTTTGAGAAACACAAGAATATTTTACGCTCGGACAACCCGGGGAAGCCTGAATCCTGGATTAGGAAGGCCCACATGGAGACTTTCGGCAGTTGGTTGAGAAAACATTTAATGAATGACAATGATGTTGTAGATCAGCTGTACATGTTGGCCAAGACACCATCTTCGACTATAACGACTTTCCAAGGGTACGAGATAAATGGGAATACATTTTACACGATCGCCCAAGATAAAAAGAGCACCAACCAGAACAGTGGTGTCCGCTTTGATGCAGCAACCGAGAATGGGCAAAAGGTCACATATTATGGTTACATAGAGGAGATATGGGAACTTGACTATGGACCCTCCTTTAAGGTCCCTTTGTTCCGGTGCAAATGGTTCAAGCTAACAGGAGGTGGGGTAAAGGTGGACCAGCAATACGGAATGACAATGGTGGATTTCAACAATCTTGGTTACCTTGACGAACCATTCGTCCTAGCGAAAGATGTCGCTCAGGTTTTCTATGTGAAGGACATGAGTAGCAAACCGAGGAAACGGAAAGATAAGAAAACGATCAGTACATCATGCGATGATCCAAAGCGCCACATTGTTCTTTCAGGGAAAAGAAACATCGTGGGAGTGGAGGACAAGACAGACATGTCAGAAGATTATAATATGTTTGCTGAAATTCCACCCTTCAAAGTGAACACCGACCCAAGCATTAAGTTAAATGATGAGGATGCTCCATGGATACGGCACAATCGTAAGCAAGCAGGGACACAAGGGAAGAAATGATGTGTAATAATTTATTGTACCAAACTTTGTTGAATGGATCGTGTGAATTATATTACCCGTGATGTGTTTGGTGTCCATTTTCGAATGATTCGAGATACCACTGATGATACATGAAATTTGGAGTGATTTAGTCATACTCCTGCCTAGGCGTATAATATGCATACTCGTAGTCTTCATAGCCGCCGCCGTTGTACTGGTAGTCGTCGCCTTCTAAGTTGCCGCCGTCGTCGTCGCTGCTGTCGTCGCTGTCGTACTCCTGCCTAGGCGTATAAAATTTTGAATTGAATTAGTTTTATTTTTCTGAATTTTTTGATATATTATTTGTATTTTTAACATTTTGAATTGAATTAGTTTTATTTTTCTTAATTTTTTGATATATTATTTGTATTTTTAGAATTTTGAATTGAATTAGTTTTATTTTCTGAATTTTTTGATATAATATTTGTGTTTTTAACATATTGAATTGAATTAGTTTTATTTTTCTGAATTTTTTGATATATTATTTGTATTTTTAACATTTTGAATTGAATTAGTTTTATTTTTCTGAATTTTTTGATATAATATTTGTGTTTTTACCATATTGAATTGAATTAGTTTTATTTTTCTGAATTTTTTGATATATTATGGAACAAAAAAATGTTCTACCTCCGGAATACAACAAATTCGATGAGGAGGGTAACAAGATTGAGGAAAACAAGGAGAGGAGGAGGCTAGTCAAATAGTTCGCTCTTCATAAGATGGCCGACGCATTCCGGAAATTCAAGCAAAATCTAGCCCATGACTTTGTCAAGCAGAACAAGACTCCGGATTTCAAAGGACAATATGAGAAACTGAAACATGATTGGCCAGAATTTGTGAAGCAAAAGAAATCGGAGCAGTTCATTCAAATATCGAAAAAATAAGAAAAATGCTACTAAGAAGGAGTACAATCATATTATGGGGCCAGGAGGGTATCGCCTTTGGGAGCCTAGGTGGGAGAAGATGGAGAACGAGCTGAGGGCGCGAGGAATCCATCCAGGTACGGAGGGATGGGACCCAAGGGCCAAAAGCTGGTGGTACGGGCATGGGGGAACGCTGAACCCGGAGACAGGGGAGTGTGTTTACCGGGGCAAAATAATTAAACCCACCCAAGCCCTTATTGACGCAATGAGGGATGCTCAAGAGGGGAAGATCAAGTTCAACAGAGAGAACGACGCGCTGACAAAAGCCCTCGGGAATCCTGAACACGGAGGACGTGTACGAGGCATGGGGCACATTCCGTGGAAAATAGGGTTCCCCCAGAACGATGACCCGTACGGTTACAGAAGCCGGAAGAGAAAGATGGATCGGGAAGCAGATGTTGTGGCGCGGTTGGCATCGGAAATGGATGTGATGAAGAAAACCGTGAGTGTACTAGTAGCCGAACGAGATGCAGCTCGGGCGCAGCATGAAGATCATCCAGCGGATCTCAGAAGCCAGCAGCGGAGAAGCAGTGTGGCTTCCACGGAGGCCCCACCGACTGGTGCAGATGCACCGACGATCGAAATTACTGCACCGGAGCCTCTGGTGGTCGAAATTACTGCACCGGAGCCTCTGGTGGTCGAAATTACTGCACCGGAGCCTCCTCGCTACCCCGTGGACGATATAAAGGAGATGAAAGAATGTCATCTGTATTATCCTATCGGGAACATGTCCATGAAGGTAGCCATCGGCAGTGCTTTACCATGTTTACCTGGAGCACTCCACCACAACAACCCCATTCAAGATGGCTATGCTCGTGTCACGGTGGAGGACATAGTCCAAGGGTTTGAGGACCTGGAGATTGACATTGCTACACCTGAAGGGGAGAAAAGACTTGGAGATGTCAAGCGCCATTTCATTCTATGGCAAAAGAAGTTTATCAAGTTTCTAGGCGAGGCGCCAAGGACAACAAGTCCACCCCCCTACGGTGGTGGTGGTGGCGGTGGCGGTGGTGGTGGTGGTGGTGGTGGTGGCGGTTCACCTACACCTCCGTCACGTCAGCCGACGCCGCCCCCCAGTCCACAACGTCCGACGGGTGATCAGCCGCCGCCCCCCAGTCCTCGTCCGGCGGGTGATCAGACGCCGCCCCCCAATCCACCTCCGGCAAAGAAGCAGAAGTAGTCCTGGATTATTAACCCGGACCCTTATGTACCTAAGACCACAAAGGTACCGGAGCCATCACTGAAGCCTCTCCCCACAAGGTCTTGGGAACATAGTGCCGAGGAAGTCGACGCGGCCGCGGCTGCTGATTTGGAGAAATGGAAGGCGGACTACAAGAAGAAAACAGAGCCCGAGCCCAAGCCAGTATTTTCTGATGAGCAAAAGAAGTGGGCTAAGTCATTTTTGAGCACACCGTCCCAAGCCGCGAAGAATCTGCCTAACGACTATGCACGTGAACTTCGCAGGCAGGCACTCATGTTCAAGGAGAACAAAGAGCGGGAGAAGGACGAAAGTAAAAAAAGCGGGAAACAAGTTGCCCAGCTCGGGGAACAAAGTAAACAATCGATTGCCCCGCTTATAGTGGAAGCCTTCTGTCCGGATGCCCCCGAGATCATACAAGCTGCGGCAGCACAGGGATTGACTGTAACGAGTGCCAGAGAACAAGCGGCCAACTTAGGTATTACTCTTCGTGAACTGTTAGGCCTTGATGAGGCGCCAGTGAAGGAGGTAGTAATTACATATGTCAAGAATGGGCCTCTCGTCGAGCCTGTGCAGGAAAAGGATCTACCTCCACAAATGAAAGGTCTGCTGAAATGGTACAAGGGTTACATAAAAAATAAAAACGCCAAAGAATATATTTATGCGGAAGTTAGACATGAGCATCACTTCAAACATTACTATGTACAAATTGAACTGAGTGAATTGTTCCAGCTTTTCAATCTGCGCGAGCTCGATAAATCTATCATCAGTTGCTACGTTCTGTAAGTGATTTATTAATTTCTACCCCATCTCGTTCATATTGCCTGCACTATATATATGTCCTAACTATATTGTTGTGTCCGCTATTATACATGCAGAATGAAGATTAAGGAATGCAGAGTAAGGAACATCCATGATGTTGGGTTCATTGACCCACACATTGTTAATGGACATGTGTTGGAGCGTTACCCCGCCGACGTGGAGGCAGACCTGTGGCAGTTTCTTACAAAGCAGGAACTCAAAAGTGATATTCTATTTCCTTACCATTTTGAGTGAGTGTTTCTGTCTTGAGCACATTCTCTTTTGTTTACTCCATGCATGGTATGTGGCCGGCTAATCGATGAGTTATGCATGACGTACTGTGCATGTATCGTGTCCGCAGGTTCCATTGGATTCTGCTAGTAATTAAAGTTAACACCTCAGAATGTCTCGTCCACGACTCTGTGAATATGGATCCAAAGCTTTGGGGCGGCATGAGAAGAATGCTGCAGAAGTAATTATTTTCATTCATTTGCGCTCTATATCGATCGGCCTATTTCGTTCATTTCCTAATATCAAGTAACTAATTAATAACTCTCTTGTTCATTTAATTTTCTTTGCCTCGTAGGGTTTGGAGACGGTTCGTAGATACAAAGGTCGGTGAATTCAAAAAAGAGCTAGAATTCAAAATGTTAAAGGCTAAGAATGCTGGGGATATTCAGCCACCGGAGACCAATCTATGTGGATACTATGTCTGTGAGATGATCCGGAGATACACCTCTGAGCGGGTTCCGAGTGATACCAATGCTCAGAGGAATAACCTCCGGTGGATGCTTAGTCCAGAAGCTCGCTTCCGACCACTTCAAGAGGAACTAGCTGGATGGTTCAGCAGGGAAGTTCTCCATCCTAAAGGAGAACACTATTACGAGGACGTAGAACTTTATATGCATTAAATCATGTATGGAAACTTGTTCAAGATTGTATATGGTCATCCGATGATATTGAATATATATTGTATATTCCTCTTCAATTCTTTTTGGTTCTAATTTCAAATTTATTTGAAATTGTACATTCATATGCATGTATGTAGTACCGTAGAATATATGAAACTCCTTCAAAATTAAAATAAAGCACAAAAGAAATAAAACAATACAAATTAAACAGAAAACAGGTTT